>NC_063438.1:22588414-22888414 GCF_020379485.1 Brassica napus | reverse complement strand
TGACATTCGATGACAATCCCATTTTAGCTTACGTACCTTTTCTTTTGGAAATTTCTAATGAACAGGAGAGGTTTCAGTTTTGTCTTTATTGGAAAGCAATTTTCAAATATAGATTGTCCATTTTCTGCAAGCTGTCTCTCTTATGTGCATCTTAGCTGCAAGCTGTTGTGTTATGTGCATCTAGTTGCAAAGTTCCTAACTACTACGTCTCTTTCTTAAACCACAGAACCTGAAGTTGTTTTTCGTTGTTAGTGTTTTATCAAGATAGTACACATATGTATAGATCCAGGATTTATAATCTTAGCAAGAAGAAGTCTGATGATGAGGTTACCTTTGACTTTTTTTTTTGTAAACTGGAATTAAGATGCAATGGTGTAGAAAACTTTTGTCATTCCTTTCTTTGTTCTCATCTGTGTGATCTGAGAAACGACAAGGGAAGTACAGAGAATCATGTAATCAACAAAAAGGGAAGAGATATATACTTGAGACTGGGTATAATGGATGTGTACCTTCATGCTTATGATATCAGATATATCGGAGACATGGGTGCCACCACACGGACACCCAGGGTTTTCACCTAATCTTAAGACTCGGGGAGTGCTGCCCTGTAAGGTAAGTAAACATAGAAACATGAGTTTGATAATACTTCAAGAGGTGAAGTGGCTCAGGACAATCTATTGTGGATTCATTTGTTATCTATTTTCCAAGCATAACTAGCTAGCTTACTCTAACTGGATACCTATTAACCAGCAATGCAACAAGGTTAAGTACTTTTGATGCTACCGGAATCATCACTAACATAGATACCAGATAGATGATATAACATTTTAGACAGAGAGTAAGAACTGATACAGAAACTGATTTATCTATCCATCATGGTTACACTTTAATTCAAAGCAAAAATGATCATTCTATGAAAATCAACTGCCTCCATATAGCCTAACTGAAAAAATTTGCTACAACTGAAGATAAACATTGCCACTCCTATAAGATCTCGAAGTCATTCAAGGAAAAATGCTACTCCGTAAGCTGGACACTCGAGGTTTATACTGAGAGAAAAATCATTGGAGATCGAGGAAGAAGATAATTGAAACAAATACCTTGGGAATATAATCAGGAAGAGTGCCACCACAGAGCAGGGATGCCTCTTCATAGGGTAATATATCAGCATAAACCTTATACAAGGAACAACAACCAAAAAAAATCACTATTAAGAATTTCCAACAATGAATAAAGAGACTCTGAGGACTTACCTTTCCTCCTTTGGATATTAGTTCATTAGCCTCTGCCTCCAACTCTTTCTGCTTCACCAGCAGTTCAGCCTGTGGAACGACTCCTTTGTATTCCACAAAAGGACTGGATCATATATCCTATTGTCAGTTAAGTTTGGCATAGAGGTAAACTGATGACCAAAACTCTCAAATATCTTATTACCCGTCAGGGAAATGGTACCCTTTCCCAGGCTCCAAATGTCCCAACCCAACTTTCTGCATACACAAATCCAGCAAGTGTCCAGCTGAGTGCAACCTGGTCATTAATAAAAAAAAATGTAAACTTTAACAACTCAGAACCTAGTTTTCAGAAACTTCTGTTGCCATCATAAACAATGAGAACAATCTTTAACAGTGACTAAATAACAACTCAGAAGATCTCCAAAAGCATTTTTCACATCAATTAGAAGAGCATCAGCAACCACTATGCAGAAAACACTTCCAGTACCAATCAAACAATCAACCTTTACACTAAGCTACAACTTCTATTTAGCTTTCCTTGCCTGGAATTGAGTTTACGCCTTGATTCATCAACAAGCAAGTGAACTTCTTTCCCCTTTTCAACATCTTTAGGATTCGAACCTTGGAACACTCCGTAATGGAGAACCTAAAGGATGTAATCATGTAACACACAAACATTATAAAGATTTTACCAAACTAATCAAGCAGTGGGAACGATTGAGATACACAATTCAAAATCTCACGATTCCATCTTTGGATCGAACATCTTGAACCGAGAACTTGAAATCCGAACCGGCGAATTCGATTAAACCGGTGTCCGACGGCTGGCCTCCACCTTGCGGATGAAACACGGTGGAGTCCAATATAAGAGCTATACGTCCATCTTCCCCCTGATTCATATAGAGATTCAGCATTGTATATAAAGAAGACGGCGAAGAGGTCGAGAATGGTGAACGGACCTTGAATAAGGAGAGGCACGTGGCTTGGGATTGAAGTTTAAACATGTCTACATGATAATCAAGCTTCGTCGGAGGAGGAGAATCCATGGTGATTCCGATGGGTGTGAACCCTTCCCGAGTTTTTTCTGTAAGTCTCCACAGCAACGGGAAACAAAGAAGGAAGTGCAGTGTAATTAGGCCTTCATTATTATGGGCTTTTCATCTCCTTGTTGGGCTTCGAATTTTCAATTTGTTTAGAACATCTCCAATGTATAACTTTATTTTTTCCTCCAAAATGGAGTTGATGAACAAACAAAAAATAGACTAATTTCATTATGGAATGAGATATGGAGTTGAGTTAGAGCATTTCTTAGTTCATATTCACTTTTACTCCATTTTAAGGATAGAGATATCCTTAGCACCATTTTTTGGGAGGTTTTTGGGTTATGTATTAAGACTATGATAGAAGCAACTTCACTCACGTTTGTTTTAAAGTTTAACCACACTCTCTCACACACCCGTGTATAAATAACCTTGAAGTTTGATAATTTTTTTCATGTGGTGAAGATTTCGTGGATGAAAAGATGATTTCTTCGAGTGAAACTAAATGATGTTGAAAAATCGGCAGATGAATAATTTCATTCTAATTTTACTGTAGATTTTAATGTTAATCTCGAAAAGTTAGAAAACCATTTTTTTTGTTGGATTTTCCTGGTTTGTGATTATATTCTTTGTTAGAACAGAAGAATACATACTCCACACACCGGGCACACCCTATGATTCTAAGAGATGGAAACGCGTAAATCGGTGAGAACACATGGTTTTAGTCACACGTCAGAACAAAAAAAAACTGCTGAGAAAAACTGAATAAAAGCCAAATAAAGCTCAATTCCCCGTAAATGTAGGTCCAAATCATAATCTTCTGTTTGGTGGCGGCGTGGCGCTGCCGCACGAGATGGCTTTAATAATAAATCAATTTCATTGATGTCAAAACAAAAATTTTAATTTGATGAAATTACAAATTACAAATTACAACTAGACTAACAGTAACACAAAAAAGTTTCATTTTACTCAGTATGTTTTTAATCTGAAATAATCACAAATCATGGTAGAAAACCATTCATAATTGTACAAACTAAAAGTAAATGCGTTTTGTAGTATTCTTATCTACCCTTGTACTCGTTTTTTATTGTTAGTACTTTAAAACATTAGATTTTTCAAATGTATGTGCATAATGGGTTAATGACATAAGCCAAAACATAATCATAACTCTTATTGACATTTTGTAGTATAATTGTTCTACTTATGATTCTGATTAAAAACATTATGATATTTGCGAAAAATAAAAGACATTCAAGAGTGAATATAAGGTAGTAAAAAGAAGTTTCATTCAAATAACAAAACATACACTATAAGTTTTTTAAATTGGTTTATATAATTACAGTAAATCATCTTTTTTTTGCGCAACCACAGTAAATCATCTATAAAATGAGTAAAAGTGACCAAGAAAATTAAGAAAGAACAAAAAAAAAAGTAAGGTGGATGTCTCCATCAAAACACTTAGGGCATTATTAAACACCCTTAAGATTTGAAGCTAACAAAAGAGCCCACTTGTAAAAGCTGTCTTAACATCACACTAAAGTCAAGTGGTAGTATCGTAATTACTAACATCTGCAGTGTCATTTCGACATGTTACTTCTCTTTTAACTAAACCTCGTCTCTGTTTCTCTTTCATCAAAGTTCGTGCACTGAAAAACATGAGAGGACTCTCCAGAAACTCCGGCACGGCGGCGATTCTCGCGATCTTCGCAATCCTCGCCGTTCAGCACTTGACCGTAGCCGCCGACTTCCCTCCGTTAGAGACAGAGTGCCGCGGTACCATAGCCGAATGCTCGGTTTCCGCCGCGTTTGGAGACGAAGGAGATCTGTTCTACGGCGGAGGAATGGGAGCGGAGTTCGAGATGGACTCGGAGATCAACCGGCGCATGTTAGCGAACAGGAGGTACATCAGCTACGGTGCGCTGAGGAGAAACAGTGTACCTTGCTCACGACGCGGCGCATCTTACTACAATTGCCGACGTGGCGCACAAGCCAACCCGTACTCTCGCGGCTGCAGTGTCATCACTCGCTGCCGGCGATAAATCTGTAATTTTCCTCAATATTCTTTTCTTTTTTCTTATATATATAATTTTCAGATAATTTCTCAGTTTCATTGCAATATTCATACGCATATATATGTAAATTTCTCTGGAAATAATCTCCGTCATTGATGTAAAAGTACCAAGAAAATAAGTATGGAATTGAATTAGATAATTAACGTTGTAATCAATAGTATCATCAGTGATATAGGAATGTGTTGAAGTAATATTGTTATTTAAATGAAATTTTTGTAGGCAGATAATGCGTACTATCCCTTATAATAGAATAGTGTATTATATGAGTGTTCATCGGTGCATCACGCATGTTCTAGAGAAATAACAGAACCTAAGAAATAAAATATGGTGAAAGTATGATCGCTAAGAGAATAAAGTTTTTATTTTATGTAAATAATGATGGAAAAAAGAAAGACGATAATATGATTTGGTTGGGTGCCAACTAAAGCCAGCTTTACCTGTACCCCTTTCGGCAGAGCCACACGTGCAGGATAATCTGTAATACTTTTTTTTGGGTCGAATAATTAATCTGTAATACTAAAATTATTAAAAAGATCCATGAATTTCGATATGAAATTTGTTAAGTCACGAGAACTCCAACGTGTAAGACCAAACACATAAGCTCTACGTCATTAATTGGAAGTGGCCATTATTTGGAGGGAAAACTTGTCAAAGACAATGAAAACTTTACATTAACTCAAAATAGTTACAGATGAAACATTAAATATCGCAACAACAATTCAATTGGAGTCAATATTTATTTATTGCACTCTCAAATCTAACGGGTCTTGTTACATTTTGACATACAAATGTACAAAAAAGTGTGTGACCACATCTCTCTCCCCAAATCTAGTGGAGAGCTCAGAGGCCAACCAAACTCATCACCGATTGTTTTGTTATATTCATTCGAATTATTATGTACATATTTGATCCAATGATGAAACTCAAATATTATACAGAAATTAGAAAGTATATATTGTGTGCATACAAAACAACAAACGACAACTTCATCTTCCGGGTCCTTGTCACGCGGACTTAGCTTTCCCATATCCTTAATATGCAAATTTCTCAATACAATAAACATATTGTTTTCAATATAATTCAATTTGGGCAGATTCGAATGTTACATCATATTCAGTAGCTGGCATTGATCTTTTATTTATTTTTCGGGATCAGTGAGTTAATTAGTGTATTTTTAGATATTTAAAAAACACGAGTCCTCTACCTACCATATTTTCAAATGCCAGTCACTCGGAAGCGATGGGACGCCGATGGAGTATCGATCTAACAACTCTTTTGGACACACCAAGGATAGACTCAAACAGAAATAATTGTCCCTTTCAATCATTCACATCCAAATGTATTCGTGGATGCATGGTTCTAAGTTCCAACAAGGTTATTTTCTAAGTAGTTCCAAGTGTACTAGGACAGATTCTCTTACCTTATGTAAAATATTTATAAAGAGAGCTAACTCTAGCTGCAACAAAAACGATGAATTTATGAATGAAAAAAAACAAACAAAATCCAAATCAACATTAGCTTCCTCAGCATTAGAGCTGGGAATTTTAATCAAAGCCTGCGGACCCGCCCCGTTTGATCCGCTGTGGGGCGGATGCGGGTCAAACAGTTTGAAAATGTTCAATGGCGGGTGCGGGTGCGAGTCAAAGATTATTTTAAGCGGGACGGATGCGGGTCAGTCAAATTTGAGTCGCGGGTACTCGCTAATCCGCAATTTTTTTAAAAAAGACTTTTTTTTAAAAACATTTTTTATAAAATATATAAAATTTCATAAATATTTATATAATTTTAATTATAAATATATTATTTTAATATAATTTTTTTAAAAATAATAATTTTTAACTATATAATAATAATTTTTAATTAAAATAATTATTTTTAATATAATTAATAATTAATACTAAATCTTGGATTTGGTTGTTAAGATGAATAACGGGTAAAAAAATTTTTGTTTGCGGGTTGTGCGGGTCGATTTTTTGAATAAAAAAAATAATTTAACCTGCAGCGGGACGGAGTGGGTCGGGACGGATTGACCCGCAAACCCAGCACTACTCAGCATCAAAAACCAAACGAAGAGAAAGTAAAGTAATGAAACTAAACTTGTAATAACGCTTCTTCTATTGGACTTCCAGGAACTGGGACCAAACTTGGAAAATAAGTACAATGCACAGGCCAAGGATCAACAACAGAATTTAGTTTGACTTTGCTGATCAACTTGTTTTCTTTCAAAATATAGATCCAAGGATGGCCAGTTTCGTCGCAAGAACACATAACAAGCCTTTTATCATCGATGAAGTAACTTGGTTGAGAGCTGGAATATTCATTCGATACTAAACCTGGAAAGTTAGGTATAGACAAAGTCCTGAAGTTCATCCAAACCACATCAGCACCATCCTCAACGTTAATCTTGTTCTTGGTCACCCAAATCTCAATCTTCTTTGTCTTGTATCATTGTTTCAACAACGAAAACCGATCTCCCTTGAAGACCGGAAGGACAAGAGCATTGCGAGGATGGTTCATCCCACATGGTAGATCACAAAAGAATGTATAGAATCTCTCGCTCGAAAAATCGAAGTTAATTAGATGGTACAAGAGATCAGTCTTGTCACAGAAAGCAATCCAATACAAATTTTCCATGTAACGATACACCACATCTCGTGAATAAGTTAGTTACTGTATCTTTCAGACTTTTGTCTCCCCTTCTAGCCTTCAACTTGAGGTCTTTCCACACATCACAAGAAAAGTCTTGGGTTTTCCACACGGAATGGTTTTTCAAGTAAGACCCAATGGTCTTGTAACGTCTTTCCTCAGCTCTCATTTTGTTATCATTATTATTATCATAGCCTATCCCATCGACTTCCAAACTAGATTGGCTAACATCAGATTTGATCCATCTACTTTGTTTCAACCACGGGTTCCAAACCACGGCTTCTTTTTTCTTGCGATATAGCAAGAACTCATTGCAGTTAGCCAATGCTTACCGAATAAATCTTGGACTTGGTTGCTAGAATGAATCGAAACGTCAACTTGTGGTTATCGATGAACGTCTTGTCGTTGAAGAGATCGTCCCATCTCTTGCAAACGGTTCTGAAGCGAACAAGAGATATTGGAGGGACATGAGTGAGTATTTCTTCAACCAACTCCCATGGAAGCTGTTCCTGATCTTGCACGCCTATCTCTTTTATCGTTTTGGTTGAATCCATCGTCTATTTTCGTAGCTAGGGTTTGAACTTTGAACCGTATCTTTTCAAAGTAGAGGATCCGATGGACAAAACAATAAATACCTCTTTCTCAAAAAAAAAAAAAAAATACTTGGTTTCACATGTGAGTAACGTGACAATAGTTGATGAGTTTAAACTGTTTTGTCTAGATGAACAATGTGTATACAAATTATTTTATGAAATAATTGAGAAACTAAAAACTATACATATATAATTAAATTGGTTTACACATAAATCAAAACAATTATCATCATTTATTTACAATCATATTATGGTAAAATAAATTCAAACATTCATTTTTATCTATTTAATATGGTATATAATTAAGTTTAAATGATATTAACATAAAAAATGATATTAAGATAGATATATTGTATATTTTAATATGATTATCTGTTAAATGAAGCTTTATACTCACATGTTTTAAAGTCTTAACATTTTTTAAAAACCAAGATAAAAAAATATCGATGTGGAACTACTAATAGTTTAAATAATTTATAATTGTTTTTAAATAATTAAAAAATATTTATTGTTTAATTATTTTTGGATACCGTAGAAATTTTATAAATTACTACTCAATAAATTAACACATTATAAATTACTAACAACTCAAAACTGTGAATAAGTGTAAAGATACATTAAATAGATATTACAATTTAGGTTTTGTAAATATATATATACTTTCATGAAATTTCAAAATATTTTTAGTTATATTAACTTGTGCAATTTTGGAACTACGATAGTTTCCTATTTTTCTTCCAAATTAACATATATCAAACTATACATAATCTAACCAAAATATGTTATAAATCAAAGACACTGATCTAAACTAAATGAAAGTAAGAAAAAAAGTAAATCTAATTTCAGCTTATTTAGAACAATGAAGCAAACATTGTCTAATTGAGAGGAATAATGCAATCCAATATTAAAAAAGAATAACCGAACCAATAATTTTTTATAAGCAAGTCACACACACACATACATATATATATATATATTATTTATTTTTATGCATATAAATCACATAACAAAACAATTTAAACTTATAAAAATGAAAAAAAATATTAATCGTTTGTAATTAATTATGTATTTTGTGAATATATACATATATATACCTCTGTGAGTATAAAACAATCACCTAGTAATATATTATTTATAAAGTGAGCTAACTCTAGCTGCAACAATGACAATGAATTTATGAATGAAAAAATAAACAAAATCCAAATCAGCATTAGTTTCTTCAGGATCAAAACCAAACAAGAAGACAGAATAACGTAATAAACTAATCTTGTAATAATGCTTCTTCTCTTGGACCTCTAGGAACCGGGACCAAGCTTGGAAAATAGGTACAATGCAAAGGCCAAGGATCAAACACATCATTTAGCTGGACTTTACTGATCAACTTGTTTTCTTCTACAACATAGATCCAAGGATGGCCAGTTTCGTCGCAAGAACACAAAACAAGCCTTTTATCGTCGATGAAGTAACTTGGTTGAGAGCTGGAATATTCATTCGATACTAAACCTGGAAAGTTAGGTATAGACAAAGTCCTGAAGTTCATCCAAACCACATCATTACCATCCTCAACGTTAATCTTGTTCTTGGTCACCCAAATCTCAATCTTCTTTGTCTTGTAGCATTGTTTCAACAAAGAAAACCGATCTCCCCTGAAGACTCTAAGGACAAGAGCATTGCGAGGATGGTTCATCCCACATGGTAGATCACAAAAGTATGCATAGAATCTCTCGCTCGAAAAATCAAAGTTAAGAAGATGGTACAAGGTATCAGTCTTGTCATAGAAAGCAATCCAATACACATTTCCATGTAACGATACACCACATTTAGTGAAGAAGATAGCTGCTTTATCTTTGAGACTTTTGTCTCCCTGTATAGGTGTCAACTTGGGGTCTTTCCACACTTCGGAAGAAAAGTCTTGGGTTTCCCACTCGGAATGGTCCGTCCAATAAGACCCAATGGTCTTGTAACGTTTTTCATCAGCTCTCATGTTGTTATTAACATAACCTATGCCAACGACTTGGGAACTAGGTTGGCTAGCATTGACTTTGATCCATCTGCTTTGTTTAAACCACGGGTTCCAAACCGCGGCTACTTTATCCATACCACATAGCAAGAACTCATTACAATCAACCAAATGTTTAATATGAGATTCTGTACCGGGAACTTCCAATGTTAACTCACGCACCAATATCTTAGGGTCAATGCTTACCGAGTAAATCTTGGATTTGGTTGTTAAGATGAATCGAAACGTAAACTTGTGGTTGTTTAGGAACGTCTTGTCGTTGAGGAGAGCGTTCCATCGTTTGCAAACGGTTCTGAAGCGTACAAGAGATATTGGAGGGACATGAGAGAGAATTTCTTCAATCATCTCCCATGGAAGCTCTTCCTGATCATGTGCAGCTATAGCCTTTTTTGTTTTGGTTGAATCCATCATCTATGTTAGGGTTTGTATCTAATGTCCGTCAAACACGTCTTCAAAATAAAGGATGCGATTATCATCAAAACAATAAATATATAATTTGGGTTTCACAAGGGAGTAACGTGACCATAGTTGATGAGTATAACACGTGTAATCTCCCTTTTTCTTCCTCAATTTGAAATCTTTATTCTAGATAATATTTACTAGAACTTGACATACACGTCCGTGCATGTATTTTTTTACTTTAGTTATTCAAAAAACATTGTATATGATTGATTATATAAGTGAAACCTCTATAAATTAATAATGTTGGGATTTTGAAATTTTATTAATTTATAAAGATGTTCATTAACATAACTACATAAGTTTCCTTATTTAAATTTTGTATAAGATATATTTATTCTAAGATAAAAAAATATATTTGATTTTAATGTATAGACATTAACTGTTATTTTTTAAATTTGACATTTATATTAATTTTATTATATTATTTGGTGTATATAACAGATATTTCATAAAATTTAAATGTGGTTTTTGGTATAATATTACTAAATCTCATCAAAAATATATTAAATGTTAAGAAAATATAAAGATAATTTCATTGTGCATATAAAACAAATAATATAATAATATGTTCTTACTTATATAAAATATGTACACATATAATTTATTAATTTATAATTTTAATGGGACCATATATATACATAGAAATTTCTAAAAGATTATTATTTTATTATTTTATCGATTTATGTCAAATTTTAAACCGATTTAAGTTAGGACCGGTGAAATTAATTAGTTTATAGAGATTATTAATTTATCGAGTATTAATTTATAGAGGTTCTATTGTATTCAATATTTGTTATATATGATTGAGTTTCTTGTCAATATATGATTGGTTGTATATTAGTTCATTTTTACATAAATTTTCTTTTATTATTATTCATTATTTATATGTGGATTATTAAATTTTAGTTAATAGTAAGAAAACTTTAGGTATTAGATTAGATAAACACATATGTTATTTATTTTATTGATAAAATTTTATATAAATGTAGAAGTAAGGGTCTGACTGGTTTTTCCGCTTCGATCCGCAAATGCAGCTTTTGCGGTTGGTAGCGGTTGACAGCGTTTCAAAACAATCATACAAACCGTTACAAATCGTTACAAACCGCTCTGAATATCTTAAAATCAAAAGTTGGTTCCAGCTAGCGTTTGCTGTTGCGGGTGAAAAAATAAATATAAAATTATTTTCAAAAATATTTTAAAATTTTAAGATTAATATTTTAAATTTTAAAATTTTAAAATGGAAATATTATAAATTAAAATTCACAAACAATATCATAATTTGTTTTATAAAAAGTCATGAAGTTCATCCAAACCACATCATCACCATCCTCAACGTTAATCTTGTTCTTGGTCACCCAAATCTCAATCTTCTTTGTCTTGTAGCATTGCTTCAACAAAGAAAACCGATCTCCTCTGAAGACTCTAAGGACAAGAGCATTGCGAGGATGGTTCATCCCACATGGTAGATCACAAAAGAGGGAGGAATAGAATATTTCGCTCGAAAAATCAAAGTTAAGAAGATGGTAAAAGGGATCAGTCTTGTCACAGAAAGCAATCCAATACAAATTTCCATGTAACGATACACCACATCTCGTGAAGAAGGTAGCTTGTTTATTTTGCCTACTTTTGTCTCCCTGTCTAGGTTTCAACTTGGAATCTTTCCACTCTTCGGAAGAAAATTCTTGGGTTTCCCACATGGGACTGTACTTCGTCCTGTAAAACCCAATGGTCTTGTAACGTCTTTCCGCAACTCTCATGTTGTCATTATTATCATAACCTATGCCATTGATTCAGAAACTAGGTTGGCTAGCTTGAGCTTTGATCCATCTACTTTGTTTCAACCACGGGTTCCAAACCGCAGCTCCTTTATCCATGCTACATAGCAAGAACTCATTGCAGTCAGCCAAATGTTTTTTTTTTTTTTTGAAGAACAAGTCAGCCAAATGTTTAATATCAGATTCTATCCCTGGAACTTCCAATGTTAACTCACGCACCATAATCTTAGGGTCAATAATTTACCGAGTAAATCTTGGATTTGGTTATTAAGATGAATCGAAAAGTCAACTTGTGGTTGTTAATGAACGTCTCGTCGTTGAAGAGAGCGTTCCATCGTTTGCATACGGTTCTGAAGCGAACAAGAGATATTGGAGGGACATGAGAGAGAATTTCTTCAATAATCTCCCATGGAAGCTCATGTTCCTGATCATGTGCAGCTATAGCCTTTTTCGTTTTGGTTGAAGCCATCATCTATTTTCGTAGAGCTAGGGTTTGAACCGAATGTTCGTCAAATATGAATGCGATGTTCAAAACAATAATAAACACTTAGGGTTTCACATGTGAGTAACGTGACCATAGTTGATGAGTTTAACACGTGTGTACTACAATTTCCCCTTATTTCTTCCTTTTAACCTCTTACCCAAGTTTATTTAACCTTCTGTTTTCTAAATGGTAATATAAGAAAATTGAATTTCTCCTAAAAGGCTTAAAACCTATGGCTTAATTGGACCATGTTAATTTTCTATTTATAATATATCAGTTTTTATGTACATATTGAGCTATTGGTTTCCGATGTCCAATCCATTGTTATGACAATAAGATTTATGGTTGTGTTTAAGAACATAAACATCACTACAAGAAACATCGGCATACTGAGGAAAAAAAATCGTCGGTATGTCGTCGGAATAACGCTATTCCAAGGATATACCGAGGAAAAAAGTCCTCGGAAATATCTCCTCTGAAATTCATATTTCCTCGGAATTCCGTCGGAAATATCCGATGGAATTCCGAGGAAACTAAATTCCAAGGAAACTCCGAGGACACCAAGTTCGTCGGAAGGTTCCTCGGAATATACCGAGGGACGCCTTCCTCGGAATATTTTGATGGAATTCCGATGGTCCAATCCTCGGAAGTTTCGACGAAATATTCCTCGGAATGTTTATCGGGAATTTCCGCGGAACCTGGCTCTCGAAAAATTCCGAGGAACATCTTTCCCTCGGAAAATTCCGAGGAACTTCTGTCCCTCGGAAAATTCCGAGGAACTTCCTTCCCTCGGAAAATTCCGAGGAACTTCTTTCCCTCGGAATTTCGGAATTTTTTTAAAAAAATTTAAATTTTTAAATTTAAATTCGAAAATTTAAAATTAAAATTAAAATTGAAAACATAGTAGATAATATTCAAAGTTAAATAAAACATTCCGAGTTTTTGGTAAAAAAAAAAAACTACGGGTCTTGAATGTTCGGGAACACCTCGTTCGGGTACATCCTCCTCATCATCTCCATCATCTGCTCGTTCAGCCTCTTTTATGTCTCATAGCCCGCCTGTTGAGCTGCCATATGGGTCTCCAACGCAGATATCCGATCATCCTTGTCCTTCAGCTGAGCCGTAAGAACTTCTAGATCAACATATGGCGGTGGTGCAGAAAAAGGAGCAGCCGACCGGGAGCGACGACCCAAACCGACCAAACGTCCCTTCTTCTTTGGAACCGACTGAAATATAAATAACCAAATTTAAATAATATAAATTGATGATAAAATAAAAATCAAGAAATAAATAAATTGAACTTTAAAAAAAAAGAACTTACCGATTCAACGATTTCGTTGATTCGAACCGAGGACAAGTTGGTCGAAGCCGTCGAATCGTCATCATCGGTTTGAAGCTGAGACACTTCGTCATACACCTGAGTTTGGACCAGGTCGACCACGTCCCTCACAAGACCATCATCAATCTGGCTGGTCTTCTTGTTGGTATACGCCCTTTTCATTAGGGCGAGATCATCAACCGGCTCGCCCTCATTTTCTTCCGCCTTGAAAAAAAAATAAATTAAACAAACATTATAAATTTGAAGAAATGCACAAAAAATAAAATTCTGAAACTTAAATAATTGAAGAAAAAACGGTTGAACTTACCATGCGATCCCCCAGAGTGGCAATAGATTGAGCACCCAAGTTATGCTTGTAGATGCCCTTCCCTTTACGGTCGCTCATGCGGTTGTTGGAGTTGGTGGAAGAAGTTTCTTTCGTCTCTTCCTTATCCCAATGCGCACACAACTCCTCCCAGACCGTGTCGTTCATCGACTTTGGAACCTTTTAATTTTTTTAAAAAATAGTTTAATAAATTAAAAATTGTTAATAAATTAAAAACTACCTTGTTTGCTTCCCACTTCTTCTTCCACTCGTACATCTGCTTCCCATAGTTGTCCATAACTTTATGGACAAAATGGTGATAGATAGAGAGCGTATCATCGGAATTCCAGTTGAATTCTTGCTGAAATATTTTAATAAATATTTTAATAACTTTATGGACAAAAATATAAATAGTTTAATAATTACAAAAAAAAAGTTTAACATGCATGTTAATTGATATATGTCACCATATTAACCATTTGATTTATGTAGTTAAAAATACATTAGTATCATCTAAATGTCTCGATCACCATTTTATGATATATATTTTGATGTATATAATCAGGGGCGGTCCTGAATTACTCGGGGCCATAAACAACAACAAAAACGGAAGCTATGTTTATATTTAACATTATAGAAATATAATAACACATTCTCGTTCAAAACTATTTTAGTAGTCCAAAAGCAATGTAGTGAAAATGTAAGAGAAGGAAGAAGAAACAAACGTTACTGTGAAAAGTTAACATTTTTTTTTCCTTTTAATTAGTTGTAGGTTCCAGTTTACTTATAATATCTTCTATAAAAAATTTTTCTTTCCTTTTCTCGGCAACTTTTTTTCTGTTTACGAGAAAGCTACAGAAAACTAAACATAACTACATTGATTTTTTTTTTAAAATTGGGGACCCTATGGAAATGGGTCCAAGGCCTATGTTTAAGTTTGCTGGGCATCCCTTTCCTAATAAAAACTACAATACAAAGACATATCAACTACGTAGAGCAAAATCCTTAGCAATCAGAGTCATTAAATATATGAACGAAACACAGAAAAGTGCGGAATGGTGCAAAAAGTTACAAGCAACACCTTTGTATGTACGTATATTGTTGGTCAACACGTTGATCAAAAAACAAAAAAAAAATGGTTGGTCAACACTACAAGTAATGAGTAGGAGCAAAATCCATTTAACAAGCTTTTATTTATGGCTTACCCAGAGGGTGATGGGTGTCTTTAACGTCGATAAGTAAACTGCAACATAACTTTTTATTAAGGCTTTATGCAAAATCCAGAGATAAGACATGAACAAAAACAACTAGGTGTGCTTTTTTCTACCATACACCACACAAAAGGTTTAGGAAAGAAACAGAAACTACAGCTAAGTTCAAATTAGAATAGGAACGAGCAAGTGTGTTCCGGCTATTTTGAGAACAGAGGGCCTCCTCCTCCAACAATTTGTTCTTAAACTTTTCAACCCAAGGGCACACCAAGATTCCTGCTTAAAAACCAAAAGCCACATCAACATCAGCAACCTATAAAGAGGGTCTACAGCAAATGGAATAAGCAAGTAACAGCAGATAGATTAGCACCTTTCAACTCACACTTAAGGATGTTCTTGTAGGAAGTGAAAACCCAAGTATAATTCATTATTGTCAATACTGCATTTGCTGAGGGGAATAATAACTAAACAGCTTCTTGAACAGAGGAACAAGTGCGACCATAGCAAGTTGGAGCTGCTCAGAGCTGTTTACGCGGACGCTTACTTGCCCTGCCCCTCTGTTGTTCAGATTAGCACGAGCTATTAGATTAGATGAACGTCCTATGGGCACTTGGGACTGTATATTCCCTCCAATAGCAAGATCCCCATGCCAATCCATCACAGAAAGTCCTAGAGTAGATAAAAACCTACCCAGCGGATAATCTTTATCTCTCAGCTGAGCTTCTAAACTACCACCATAAGCAACATCTCCTCGACTAGTCATTGCCCCTCCACACATAACCATTCTGAACCTTTTATTAGCAATCAACTTATCCTCAACTTTCAGCCCCGCAGACACCGAATCACCCAAGAGCGTTACAGAGAGACCAGCTGCAGCTTTGTGTTTCCTAAAATTGTTAAATCTCATGTCACTTCGAACAGTGTAAGCCAATTCCTTCCCAGCATTTTGCATTTCGAAACCTAGGGAGGTTGATCTACCCTCTCCGTGTTTAACCGAGCTGGCCATTTCCACCTGCACATTTGCATCCTTCTTGTCCTTTGTCACTTGGCCTGAGAACGATATGGGTATCTTTTCTTTAACAACAAAAAGTCGTTCTGCATTGACACCTTCGTAGCCAACATCATGATCCCACCCCTGAGTTTCCAGGACTGGCCTAACAAGCCACTGATTGGAGGAATCAAGGGACCGGTACCTGTGAGTAGGGTTGTCAGAGTCGAACGATGCAGGTAGAGACAAATCTGGCATGGGAACTGGAACAGAAGCAGGTTCACTTCTCTCCTCTTCCACATTTTCACTATGCCCGTTAGCAAATTCTTTAATCTCGGCAGCAAATTTCTTCATCATCTTACGTCTCTTTCTTTCCTCTTTCATCTGCCTCTTCATAAATAGTTTCTCCCGGTACTCCATCTCATCAAGATATTGCTTCTTCTGAGATTTACTAAGCCTAGCCATCTCAGCTTTAGTCAATCGCTTAAAAGGAGGAAGCTGGTCGTACTCTGATTCTTCGTCAGAACCTGATGATTCATCCAAATCATCTTCATCTTCTTCATCACCATACTGCTCTTCAGGAAGTTTAGCTTGCGGTCTTGATTGCAGAAACGATGAGAGGAGAAGTGGCAGTGGTGGAGCCTTGGATCGAGCAACAAATGGTCTCCCTGGAGTATTATTATCTTGTAATTTCAGAAGAGCGTTTGCTTCTGCTAGAATCTTGGACGCAAATGAGAGTAACAGCAAATGAGGCTTCCACACTTGGCCATTCGGTAATACTCTCTGACCTGCCCGATTTGTCCTGCAAGCAGAGTGGTTCTCAACTAAAGACACAGGGTTCATGAGCCTCATATCTCCAGCTGCTTGGCGAATGGCCTGCTGAATGACATGGGAACGTTGTGTTACAAACATGTCATAGCTAGAGGCAGTGCCATTTGGGCCATCTGGTGGAGCAGAAGCGGCATGAGTCAAACCCACAATGGCATTAAACCATATCGATGGTCCAAAAACATCAGTGATGGTGCGCAAGAGAGGCGTGTCACCAGAATCTCTGCTTTGCATATCCAGCCTATCAAGATATAATACGATATCCGGTGGATTTTTCTTGATGAAAACCTTAACAGACTTCAACATTTTCTCATTTTTGTGTTGATCAGACCATGATGGTAAGAGGCCTGGAGTGTCAATCACCCGAACCTTAATTCCCTGAACAAAACCCTCAACCTCCTGAACCCTCTTTGTCCCCATCTGGAATGCATCCGTACAGATCTTCACTTCATCAAAAATAGAATTAATCGTAGCACTCTTACCAACACCACTTTTACCGAGCACCATAACTGTACAAGAAAAATCAAGTGGATCCTGTCCAGCTGCCTCAAGTTGTTCTGCCATGGAACTGGCTCGATCAAAGCTAAAGGCACCAACACGGCTTCCGTTTCTCCCCCTCAACTGCTCAGCCAATCCAAGCCTATACAAAACCTGAGCAACAACAACATTATGTGGAGTTTGCCCTAATCTATGTGAAAGCCTCAAAAACTTGACTCTGATCAATTGGAGCTTCTCACGGGTCTCATCATGCTCATCGGTCTCTGCAGGGGTAGGGTCCTCTGCTTGCTCAGACTGATTCTGAGACACATTACCATTGACACGAGGCTGATGAAGAACACGTGGTGTGGATTCCAAAAGAGGAGCATCACGCCCAAGGCCTGCTGGGCGAGCAGGACTTGTAGACTCTGTTGGGGAAACAGAAATTGCTACCTCAGATTTTCTTTCCTGAATCTCTGGACTCATAATATTCACTCTGCTGCCTTGCTGCTTCTCAAAATCCTTATTAGGTAGAGAAGTATGTTCAACACCAAGTCCTCCATTTTGAACTGTATCATGATCTCTACTGATGCGACCTTCAGTCTCTCCATTTTCCTCAGAACTAGATTTCTCCAACGGAGATGAGGTCCCAGCAGAAGCTACTTGAATACTATCATTGAAAGATCTCTCACCTGAAGCACGTTCACCATTTCTTTGTGCCCCAGATACATCAACAGTTTCCTCCTTGTTTTCCTCTTCAATACCATCATTTGTTGTTTCCTCGATCACTTCAGCCACCAGCTGTTTCTTCTCAAGAAAGACAGTTCCATTTTCAGAAAAAGAATGTGTGGATGTCTCGCTGACATTCCCTGCACCTGCTTCCCCTTCATCACCATTCATTCGGGAAGTCACAAAACCTGGTACAGCCTCTCCCGTAGTTATATGTTGCAGGTTTGCCTCACCATGGCTCTCTCCATTAACCTCCTTTGGATCTTTCACTTCCTCTGAAGGTAAATCATCGGGTTGGAGAGATTCAGGCTTTGAACTGTCAATAGCTTCCTCATCTTCGGTATCCCTCGCATCAACATCAGAAACCACCAATTCAATTTTCTCTACTTGCTCATCGCTGTTTCCATCGTCTGCAAGCTTCTTCTCTTCCATACCTACTTACAACCATAAACAAAACGAAATCACGAATCAATCAGACTAAAAAGGCTTAACCCTAACGATAAAATTAGAGCAGAAACGAAACTCTAGAATACTCGTCTCTATCATTGAAAGTGAAACCCCTAAAAGCTTATACAAAAAAAAAGAGAAAGCTAACCTCGTTTAGAGAGAGAGAGGGAGAGAGGCAAACTTCTGACGGGGAAGGTGGAGGAGGAGGGAGATAAGAGCTTTCCAGGGACGGTGGATATCCGTTTTGGGTTTAAGCATCGTACGGTGGAAACATGAAGTGGGCCAAGGCCTTTTAGGTGGGCTGCTAAATCTTGTTGGCCTTTTTGCCATCACTACACGAGACAGATACTTGTTTTCTTCTTTCTTGGAGTTACTCACCTGTCTTTTCTATTATTGTCAGTCGCAAATATTTTATATTAGCTATTACAAACGTGATTGTTTTATATATATATATATATATGTATGGCTTACTAAATTGGTTAAATTTTACCTCAAACAGTGCATCGATGTTTTCATCAAGTGAAGGGTCGGTTATATATATAATATATATATATGTATGGCTTACTTGTGTCTGCCTAAAGTTTGTAAAGGTAGGGGATATCTGACGACCTGACGTCTCTCTTAGACAAGTTTTGTGGTCTGGCTGGTTTTTCTTCCCGCAACCCTTTCCCACGAGGTGGTGACACTTTCTCTTCACGGTCTGAAGTTAAGAGAAGCTGAGAATTAGTTTCAAGAGAGGCTATAGTTTCTACAGAACATACCAATCAACATAACTATGAATGATCTATGTCTAGTTGTCCTTCCAAACGTACCTCAGAGAGAAGCTCTGAGTCATCCACTGCATGAAGATCCCATCAAACAAGCTCCAAAATCATCTCTGAACTCGGGTGGAAAAAAAATCCTTCCGAAGAAGGCATAGCTGCTGATGGTGTATATATGATTCAGAGTACTCTCCGTTGAGATTCAGATTTCACATTAGTTTGAAAAGCTTTTGATTCTCTCCAGCAGTCTGAGCTCCATAACCGTGGCAGATACAGCAAAAACAAACACAAAGCAGCCAGCCAGTAAAGTTTCTATAGCTAAGAAAATTACCAATCGAAAGAGATAAATTACTAACATGCCCTGAAACAAATTCTAGCAAGATAAGCACAATTCACAAGGATGGTCAAAAAGATTCCAAGCTTACATTCATACTCAGCATTCAGCGAACCAAAGCTCTAACAAAACATTGGCAATTACCACCTACAAGGCATGCAAGTTATTGGAAGAGTGTAATGGAAAGAAAGACTCAGGGAAAGCAAAGAACCTGCATCAGAAGGTTTGAAAGATAACGCTGATCATTGCCAGCGTGCCATGACATCATCTCCAGCGTCATTTGTGGGTCCCACATCAGTACTCAGCCACGAGGTCTAGAGAGCATTCTCACCTTGTCTGGCGGTCATTGTCTGTGGTGTCTGCACCTCTTTCACTGCCAGCAAGATCAATGAAAGTACTCTTCCCAACAACTTTCCCAGGCAATTCATTGGCATCATCATTTTTACGTCTGGTTTCTTTTACCTCAAAACGTGTTTCTTTCCAACAAGTTGTAAGATAGCATGTGATCTAGATGACTCCCCATTTGCTCCAGTTGACCCTGTGCTCCTTTCAGCGTTCCCTTTCTCGATAAGTACCTTACAATTTGAACATCTGAGACTTCATACTCTTGCAGCCCAACACTGTAAACTTCTTGTCTACCATCTTCTCCCATTAAAAGCTTCCTACTCGACAATATTAGACAAGTCAAAACATGCAGTGACAACTTTCACATAGATAATCTCTTCCGTTAAGAACTGGCAAATCCAAACGGTATTTCCACCACAGAAGCTTTTATAATGACAACAAGACCAAAGCTACCACATCTCGCTGCTAACAAGAGCAAATTGTGTAACAGAAGTCTCGCAGATGGATTGCATGAGCACCAAACCAATGGATTTGGTGGGACTCAACGTGACAATGTGAGATTCGCAGTAACAGTATCAACAACAGAATCTTTTGATTTGAGGGAAAGACGCATAATACGAACTGGCGCAACAAAAGTTACCAGCAACTTTGACTTTCCAAAGCAGCTTACAATAGATGCTTGACAACATTAAAAGACGTTTAGCAGATGATAAGGACCCCTACAAAACTCCCTTTAAAAGCCTTGAATTACGGCTAGCTCAGAGGGTGATGATGGGTGTCTTAAAATCAACAAGTAGATTGCAGCATAATTTTAACAAGCTTTATGAAAAATCCAGAGGTAGACATGAACAGAAAGCCATACAAAGGTTTTGGAAAGAGAATAAAACCACAACTATGCTTAAATTAGACAAGGAACGAACAAGTGTTCTGGCTATGTAAAGAAAACAGAGGCCTCCTCCAACAAATTGTTCTTAAAGTTTTCAACCCAAAGGGCACACCAAGGTTCCTGCTCAAAAACCAAAAGCCACATCAGCAATCAATAAAGCGGGTTTACAGCAAATGGAATAAGAAAGCAAAAGCAGATAGATTAGTACCTTTTCAACTCTCAATCTAGGATGTTCTTGTAGTAAGTGAATTGAAACCCGAAGTGATCCATTATTGTCAATATTCCATTTGCTGAGGGGAATAATAACTAAGTAGCTTCTTGAACAGAGGAACCAATGCGACCAGTGCAAGTTGGAGCTGCTCAGAGCTATTTACGCGGAGGCTTACTTGCCCTGCCCCTCTGTTGTTCAGATTAGCACGAGCTATTAGATTAGATGAACGTCCTATGGGCACCTGGGACTGTATATTCCCTCCAATAGCAAGATCCCCATGCCAATCCATCACAGAAAGTCCTAGAGTAGATAAAAACCTACCCAGCGGATAATCTTTATCTCTCAGCTGAGCTTCTAAACTACCCCCATAAGCAACATCTCCTCGACTAGTCATTGCCCCTCCACACATAACCATTCTGAACCTTTTATTAGCAATCAACTTATCCTCAACTTTCAGCCCCGCAGACACCGAATCACCCAAGAGCGTTACAGAGAGACCAGCTGCAGCTTTGTGTTTCCTAAAATTGTTAAATTTGGTATCACTTCGAACAGTGTAAGCCAATTCCTTCCCAGCATTTTGCATCTCAAAACCTAGGGAGGTTGATCTGCCCTCTCCATGTTTAACCGAGCTGGCCATTTCCAGCTGCACATTTGCATCCTTTTTGTCCTTTGTAACTTGCCCCGAGAAAGATATCGGTATCTTTTCTTTAACAACAAAAAGTCGTTCTGCATTGACACCTTCATACCCAACATCATGATCCCACCCCTGAGTTTCCAGGACTGGCCTAACAAGCCACTGATTGGAGGAATCAAGAGACCGGTACCTGTGAGTAGGGTTGTCAGAGTCGAACGATGCAGGTAGAGACAAATCTGGCATGGGAACTGGAACAGAAGCAGGTTCACTTCTCTCCTCTTCCACATTTTCACTATGCCCGTTAGCAAATTCTTTAATCTCGGCAGCAAATTTCTTCATCATCTTACGTCTCTTTCTTTCCTCTTTCATCTGCCTCTTCATAAATAGTTTCTCCCGGTACTCCATCTCATCAAGATATTCCTTCTTCTGAGATTTACTAAGACTACCCATCTCAGCTTTAGTCAAACGCTTAAAAGGAGGAAGCTGGTCGTACTCTGATTCTTCGTCAGAACCTGATGATTCGTCCAAATCATCTTCATCTTCTTCATCACCATACTGCTCTTCAGGAAGTTTAGCTTGCGGTCTTGATTGCAGAAACGATGAGAGGAGAAGTGGCAGTGGTGGAGCCTTGGATCGAGCTACAAATGGTCTCCCTGGAGTATTATTATCTTGTAATTTCAGAAGAGCATTTGCTTCTGCTAGAATCTTGGACGCAAATGAGAGTAACAGCAAATGAGGCTTCCACACTTGGCCATTCGGCAATACTCTCTGACCTGCCCGATTTGTCCTGCAAGCAGAGTGGTTCTCAACTAAAGACACAGGGTTCATGAGCCTCATATCTCCAGCTGCTTGGCGAATGGCCTGCTGAATGACATGAGAACGTTGTGTTACAAACATGTCATAGCTAGAGGCAGTGCCATTTGGGCCATCTGGTGGAGCAGAAGCGGCATGAGTCAAACCCACAATGGCATTAAACCATATCGATGGTCCAAAAACATCAGTGATGGTGCGCAAGAGAGGAGTGTCACCAGAATCTCTGCTTTGCATATCCAGCCTATCAAGATATAATACGATATCCGGTGGATTTTTCTTGATGAAAGCCTTAACAGACTTCAACATTTTCTCATTCTTGTGTTGATCAGACCATGATGGTAAGAGACCTGGAGTGTCAATCACCCGAACCTTAATTCCCTGAACAAAACCCTCAACCTCCTGAACCCTCTTTGTCCCCATCTGAAATGCATCGGTACAGATTTTCGGTTCATCAAAAATAGAATTAATCGTAGCACTCTTACCAACACCACTTTTACCGAGCACCATAACTGTACAAGAAAAATCAAGTGGATCCTGTCCAGCTGCCTCAAGTTGTTCTGCCATGGAACTGGCTCGATCAAAACTAAAGGCACCAACACGGCTTCCGTTTCTCCCCCTCAACTGCTCTGCTAATCCAAGCCTATACAAAACCTGAGCAACAACAACATTATGTGGAGTTTGCCCTAATCTATGTGAAAGCCTCAAAAACTTGACCCTGATCAATTGGAGCTTCTCACGGGTCTCATCATGCTCATCGGTCTCTGCAGGGGTAGGGTCCTCTGCTTGCTCAGACTGATTCTGAGACACATTACCATTGACACGAGGCTGATGAGGAACACGTGGTGTGGATTCCAAAAGAGGAGCATCACGCCCAAGGCCTGCTGGGCGAGCAGGAGGTGACGCTGCAGTATTACTTGTAGATTCTGTTGGTGAAACAGAACTTGCTTCCTCAGATTTTCTTTCCAAATGTGGGCTTTCCTGAATCTCTGGACTCATATTCACTCTGCTGCCTTGCTTCTTCTCAAATTCCTTATTAGGTTGAGAAGTATGTTCAACACCAAGTCCTCCCTTACTGTTTTGAACAGTATCATGCTCTCTACTGATGTGACCTTCAGTCTCTCCCTTTTCCTCAGAACTAGATTTCTCCAATGGAGATAAGGTCCCAGCACAAGCTATACTATCATTCAAGGATCTCTCACCTGAAGCACGTTTAACAGTGTTGTAATCGGCAGCAGTCTCACCATTTCTTTGTGCCTCTTGTTCTGTTCCTCTGCCAGCTGATACATCAACATTTTCATCCCTGTTTTCCTCTTCTATACCACCATTCCTTGTTTCCTCGATCACTTCAGCCACCAGTTGTTTCTTTCCATTTTCAGAAAAAGAATGTGTAGCTGTCTCGCTGACATTATCTGTACCTGACTTCCCCTCATCACCATTCATTTTGAAAGTCACAAAACCTGGTGCAGCCTCTCCCGTAGTTATATCTTGCACGTTTGCCTCCCCATGGCTCTCTCCACTAACCATGGAATCTATCACTTCCTTCTCATTGCTACTCACTTCTTCCAGATCATCCATGTAAACTGCAGGAGTTGCCTCTCGAGGTAAATCCTCGTGCAACCCATCATCGTCTTGGAAACCGTTAATAGCTTCCTCAAATACCTCATCTACGGTATCCCTCGCATCAACATTAGAAACCAGCAATATGTTGTTATCTACTTGGTCATCGCTGATTCTATCGTCTACAAGCTTCTTCTCTTCCATATCTGACCTGCTCACAACCATAACCAAAACGAAATCACCAATCATTGCACTAACCAAACAAAAATGCTTAACCCTTGATATAATTTCCAGCAACCCTAACAGAAAAGATAGAGCAGAAACAAACCCGTAGCTCAGGATTATCACCACAAACTCTAGAATACTCGTCTCTTTTCAAAGATATACATACAAGACGAATTCATTAAAAATGAAACCCTAAAAGCTTACCCGAAAGAGAGGAGAACAGCTTTCTTCTCAAGAGAGACAGTTCCATTTTCAGAAAAAGAAAGTGTAGCTGTATCGCTGACATTCCCTGCACTTGCTTCCCCTTCAACACCATTCATTCGGGAAGTCACAAAACCTGGTACAGCCTCTCCCGTAGTTATATCTTGCCCGTTTGCCTCACCATGGCTCTCTCCATTAACCTTGGAATCTTTCACTTCCTCTGAAGGTGAATCCTCGTGTAACCCATCATCGGCTTGAAAAGATTCAGGCTTCGAACTGTCGATAGCTTCCTCAAAGACCTCATCTTCTGTATCCCTCGCATCAACATCAGAAACCACCAATTCAATTCTCTCTACTTGCTCATCGCTGTTTCCATCGTCTGCAAGCTTCTTCTCTTCCATATCTGACCTGTTCACAACCATTAAAAAAAAAAAGGCTAAACCTTTGACATAAATTCAACAACCCCAACAATAAAAATAGAGCACAAACAAAACACTAGCTCAAGGATTATCGCAAACAAACTTAATAGTTCCATAAAGATCTGAGCTGTTCACGATCATAAACAAAAACGAAAACACGAATCACTGCTCCAACCAACCAATCTAAATACAAAACCCTAGCTCAGGACTCGTCTCTTCTCTAATCGCACGTATATTTATTTGATCATAAAATTCAATAGAAATACAAGGAGAATTCATCGAAAATGAAACCCCTAAAAAGCTTACACAGAGAGCGAGGAGAGGAGCAATGGCGGAAAGTGTTTACCTAGATCTGAGAAATATCTTTTCATGCGCCTTTTACTCGCCTGCGACAGTGCGACTACGACGGGAAGGTGGAGGAGATAAGAGCGTTTCGATGGACGGTTGATATCCGTTTGGGTTTAAGCATCGGACGGTGCAGATCGAGTCTTGTTTATGCAAATGGCATGTCACGTGACAAACGTGAGGTGGGCCAAGGCCTTTTAGTTGGGCTTTTTGTGTTCACGACACGAGCGGTACTATTTTTGGAGCTATTCCCCTTGTCTTTCTAGACGGTAGCAAAGAATTTATATTCGCTATTAAAAATCTGATTTTTTTTATTACATGGCTTTTACTAAATTGGTTATAATTAACATTGGTTATAATTGCAGATTTGCAAAAGGCCCTTGAAGAAGTACAAACTGATGATACTAGGTCTCAAGAGGACATACTGGAAGTATCCAGGAAGCTACAAGAGGCATATAAGGATGAAGAGGAGTATTGGCACCAAAAAAGTAGGAATATGTGGTATTCATCTGGGGATCTTAATACAAAATTTTACCACGCATTGACTAAGCAACGAAGGGTACGTAATAGGATTGTAGGACTTCATGATGCAGCCGGAAATTGGATCACTGAGGATAATGGAGTAGAAAAAATAGCAGTAGACTATTTTGAAGAACTCTTTTGTACTACATCTCCATCGGAGTTTGACGATTTTCTCTCGGAAATAACACCGGGGATTACTCCTCAGATAAATCAATGGTTATTGAGAATGGCGACTGAGAATGAGGTCAGAGAGGCTCTTTTTATGATGCATCCAGAGAAAGCACCAGGACCAGATGGCATGACCGCTCTTTTCTTTCAACATTCGTGGCATATTATTAAGAATGATTTACTAGAGATGGTGAATAATTTTCTGGTCTCGGGAGAGATGGACGCACGGTTAAACATTACTAATATATGTATGATTCCAAAGACAGAAAGGCCTACAAGGATGACGGAGTTGCGACCAATCAGTTTATGTAATGTGGGCTATAAAATAATATCGAAGGTTTTGTGTCAACGGTTGAAAATCTATTTACCCTCTCTCGTCTCGGAGACGCAATCGGCATTTGTGGCAGGGCGTTTGATCTCTGATAATATTCTTATAGCTCAGGAAATGTTTCATGGATTAAGAACAAATAAAGCGTGTCAAGGAAAGTATATGGCAGTTAAAACGGATATGAGTAAAGCGTACGATAGGATAGAATGGGAATTTATTAAAGCTTTATTACAGAAGATGGGTTTTCATCAGCATTGGATTAAATTAATGATGGAGTGCATATCCTCGGTTCAATATAGGGTTCTTCTAAATGGACAACCACGAGGGCTCATTGTTCCACAAAGAGGTTTACGACAAGGAGATCCATTGTCTCCTTATTTATTTATCTTGTGTACTGAGGCTTTGATTGCAAATATCAGGAAGGCGGAGAGAGGGAAACAATTAACAGGAATTAAGGTAGCCAGAGCATGTCCATCGATTTCACATCTTTTTTTTGCGGATGATAGTTTGTTCTTCTGCAAAGCTCAAAAGGAGGAATGTCACACTATTCTCAGGATTTTAAAAGAGTATGAGATGGTTTCGGGGCAACTGATAAATTTTGAAAAGTCTTCGATTCAATTTGGTCATAAGATTGAGGAATCGACCAGGCAGGAGTTAAGAGATATTTTGGGTATTCAGAATTTGGGGGGAATGGGATCTTATCTAGGATTACCAGAGAATCTTGGAGGCTCGAAGATTCAAGTTTTCGGCTTTGTGCAGGATCGTCTAAATAGTAGGGTCAATGGTTGGACTTTTAAGTTTTTTACAAAAGGAGGAAAGGAAGTGATTATTAAATCAGTGATTACGGCATTGCCGAACCATACGATGTCGTGTTATCGCTTACCTAAGGCAACCACAAAAAGGTTGACGGGTGCTGTAGCACAATTCTGGTGGAGTCCTGGAGGTAGTTCACGAGGACTGCATTGGAAATCATGGGACAAAGTATGCGTCAGTAAGGAAGATGGGGGTTTAGGTTTTAAGGATATAACTGATTTCAATACTGCAATGCTTGGTAAGCAGTTATGGAGGCTGATAGAAAAGCCAAACACTTTATTCTCTCGAGTTTTCAAGGGGAGGTATTATAGGCATGCCTCACCTCTTGAACCGATCCGTTCATACTCTCCGTCATATGGCTGGAGGAGTATAGTATCTGCTAGATCTCTGGTAAGCAAAGGACTAATCAAACGGGTGGGAACAGGTTCTTCTATATCTGTATGGAATGATCCCTGGCTCCCAACCACTCGCCCGAGACCAGCCAACAAAAATCAACACAATTTGTATCCAGATCTTACAGTGGAATCACTTATTGATCCCATTTCGCGAAAATGGAATTCGCAGGCCCTACGGGATTTGGTAGATCCACAGGATGTGAAAATTATAGAAAGTATACCACTGAGCAGAAATCAGATGGTCGATAGGGAAGGATGGCATTTCACAAACAATGGAAGATTTACGGTTAAATCAGGCTACCAAGTAGAGCGGATCTACCCGGATAGGGAACGACCACCATTATTGATGGGACCAACAGTTGATGCTCTGAAGGCTTTTTGTTGGAAAATCCGGTGTCCACCAAAAATAAAACATTTTCTTTGGCAATTGGTATCAGGGTGTGTAGCAGTTAAGAAGAATCTGAAGGCGCGAGGGATGCAAGGTGAGATTTGTTGTGCAAGATGTGGAGCGGAGGAGGAGTCGATTAACCATGTATTTTTCGAATGTCCTCCAGCACTTCAGGTTTGGGCTCTTTCAAAGATACCAACAAATCCAGTCATTTTCCCAACGAGTTCTCTTTTTACGAATATGGATCATCTTTTTTGGAGGGTTGTTCCACAGATGGAGGATCATCAGTTTGCTTGGATACTATGGTATATTTGGAAAGGAAGAAACAATAAGGTTTTTAGCAATTTGGATATGGATCCTAAGGATACTCTAAAACTGGCAGAAACGGAATCTATACTCTGGGCAGAGGCACAAGTTTTGAATGAACAGAAAATGGAAACTCAGATACAGGTTACGTCCCTTCCGTCAATTTCCGGACGATGGTGTTTTACAGATGGATCATGGAAAGAGGGTGATATTTTCTCTGGTCAGGGTTGGTTCAGTACATTAGAAGGATTTGAGGGGTTGATGGGAGCAAGGAATGTACGGGCATCTCTAACACCATTACATGCAGAGATGGAAGCGCTACTATGGGCTATGGAATGTATGAGAAACTTACGACAATTTCAGGTTACGTTTGCAACGGATTGTTCTCAATTGGTGAAGATGGTTTCAGCACCAGAAGAATGGCCTGCTTTTGCAAGTTATTTGGAAGATATCAAGAGTCTGAAAGAGAGTTTCATACGATCAGAGATTATTCATGTGCCAAGAACGCAAAATACAAAGGCGGATAACCTAGCACGCAGTGTCAGGACACAAACGTCTTTCGTCGTTCACATGGATCAACATCTACCAGTGTGGTTTACAGGGTCAATATGAGTCTGTAATGTTGTCGACAAAAAAAAAAAAAAAGTTTATATTCTTCTTTTTTTCAGTTGACTGAGAAAAGAGTTTTAATTCACATTTCATTGTACAGTAAACACAAATTGTATAATTTTATGATAAGAATAAAATGAAATATATATATTCCCAAATTCACAAACACAATGGACACTTGACGAACCACACACAACAATCGTTTTTTTTTTGGGGTTTCCTTTCTTGTACCAACTATCGAGGAGGAACTCTCTTACGGCTAAGTATTTCTTGTTCCTTGAGACGGTGTTGGAACCGAGCAAGCCTGGCTTGGAGACTCACAAGCCCCGCTGCTTTCCTCGACAAGACAAAGCTCAGTTGCGTTACATAGTTTTCTATCATGCTTCCTGGTTTGTCCACCTCCGCTAAGAGCTTCATCTCCTGAGTAAGATTATGAAAAGTTTATCAGAGAGATAATAATCTACAATCGCAGTCACTTGCTTACGTTTACTTACCTCGCGAACAATCTCCATTGTATCCTCTATTTCTTTTCTGTGTGCTGTAATCAGAGCTTCCTCTTCCTGAAAAAGTCATGCGGTAACTATTAGTATAAGTTTTTACCATTGCTTGCAAACCTATCTCACAGGTTCATCTTATGATATGGATGTTTAAGTGAGTATTTTACCTCAAGCAGTGCATCAATGTTTTCATCAAGCGAAGAGTCGGTTTCATATTGTCTTGAAACCGTTTCACTTGTGTTCTGCCTGAAGTTTGTAAAGGTAGGGATGTCTGACGACCTGACGTCTCTTTTAGACAAGTTTTGTGGTCTGTCTGGTTTTTCTTCCCGCAGCCCTTTCCCACGAGGTGGCGACACTTTCTTCACTTTCTCTTCACGGTCTGAAGTTTCTTGGGGATATGAAGACAAGTTTTGTGGTGGTCTATCTGGTTTCTCTTCCCGCAACACTTTCCCACGAGGTGGAGACAGTTTCTTCACTTTCTCTTCACGGTCTGAAGTTTCTTTGGCATATGAAGACAAGTTTTGTGGTGGTCTATCTGGTTTTTCTTCCCGCAGCCCTTTCCCACGAGGTGGCGACACTTTCTTGGCTTTCTCTTCGCGGTCTGAAGTTTCTTGAGGATATGAAGACAGGTGGTTCCTCTGACTGTTGGAACCACCAAAAGCATTCTTAGATAGACTCTTGACTCTGTTGATTCGGTAAACAACAAACAGGTTAGGAGAACCTAACATAAGAATTAATTTCAAGAGAGGCTATAGTTTCTACAAAACATACCGATCAGCATATCTTAGAGTATTGAGGGTATGTTCACACGATCCTACACTCGGAGAGATGCAAGAGATCATCACCGTTCTAGAGTTTCCAACAAAGGAGTCACGGAGCACTTCAGTTAGTTTGCTTCCACGGAATGGTATATGTAGCTGGTCATTATCCAGTGCACGTATACATTCCTTAAGAGCCAAGAGACTCTTGTTGATTTCTGCGCCTTCAAACCTAAGCAAAGACCACCGTGAAAACAAAAACATTAGATCAGGAGAGTGGTGGTCCTAAAGTAAAAGGATAGCGAGATAGTGCCATTCCATCAATATCCACAAGTCCAAAAGAGGCATAGAAACTAATCTACGCATTAGTGGTAGGTCGGTACTCAACCACAGGGGTAAAGAGCATCCTCACCTTGTCTGGCGGTCATTGTCTGTGGTGTCTGCACCTCTTTCACTGCCAGCAAGATCAATGAAAGAAATCTTCCCAACAGCTTTCCCAGGCAATTCAGTGGCATCATTATTTTTACGTCTGGTTTGTTTTACCTCAACATGCTTCTTTACAACAAGCTGTAAGATAGCATGTGATCTAGAAGATTCCTCATTTGCTCCAGTTGAACCTGTGCTCCTTTCAGCATTTCCTTTGTCGATAAGTTCCTTTACAATTTGAACATCTGAGACTTCGTACTCCTGCAGCCCAACAATGCAAACTTGTTGTCTACCATCTTCTCGCATTAAAAGCTTCCTGCTCGACAATAACTAATTAATTTAGACAACGCAAAACATACATTGGTAATAGTGGACAACAGTGAGAGTATGGAGTATGAAATGATGAAAATGGCAATATTATAATTTAATGACATCTTTTTGGGGGGCAGATAATTTAATGACATCAAAACAACAATCACTAGCTAGAATATGCCTGGTCAATGTATATGCCAAAAGAAAAAGAAAGAACACTAACTTTCTCTCACTGAGAAGATCGAACAGCTTTCCACCATATATCTCAAAATAACTGAGCCACAATTTAAACTTCTGATTGCTGTATACTGGTTGACGCAACACCCTCATTAGATCTTCAACAGCGCGTATGGGTAGTGGTTTCATTGTGTATGTCTTACCACTACCTGAATAAGGTAAACCATCATCAGGGCAATGAAAGCATGAAAAAGCTATTATCATCTAATATTTTAGAATCAAATTAATGCCACTGCATACCTGTTTGACCATATGCAAAACATGTAGCTTTAGTTCTCTGGAAAATAATGGGAATTATCGGCTCAATTGTGGCCCTATACACCTGTTCAAAGGAACAACAAACAACTTCTAAGTATCTATCCATTCATCAAAAAACATCTGGACTATAAAAGTGGGAAAACCGCATGCTGATCTAAATTATTGGTCAATAATGTATGTCGATCTTGACAAAAAATCTATGACAGCCCAATAATCTTGAATTATATATTAAGTTACCTCGTCATTTGAAACATCCTCATCTAAAACAGCATCAAAGCAGAACTCATGCCTTTCCACATAAGCAGTCAAATCCACCTGCACCAACAAGATTATGTTTCGTTCAATATCAGACAAGAAAATATTAAATGAAGATAACATGTAACCTTTAATAGCAGGATGCCATCGTTCAGTTGTTCAACTGAATCATGGATGCCATTTTTATCTTCAATGAAGAATACACACAAACCTTCAGCTTGGGCTCATGGACAGTCAAAGAATTATCAGATACCGTCACGACATCATCTTCCTTTCTAGCTGTTTCTTTCTTATTTAGGGGTCTTTTCCTTACCTAAAGAATAAAGACACCCAAAAACAACGGTTTCCTCAGTGATCCCTAGCCATAATGAACGCTACTTATAAAGCAAGCAAGTAGTAAAGAAACAGGTCAGTGGTCAAGTGAATGGCTTACCACTACTTTAATCTTGGCTACACTGTTATTCTCTTTTTCACTCTTAGGCAATGAGCCCAAAGGTTCAGCATCTGTTTGTTGCTGACGATTAGTTGGAAAATTAAAATCTTCTTCAAATTCTTTATCCACACTAGGCATGAAAGGCGACGGCTCAAAGGGTTCGGTACTCACATGCTGTAACAAGAAAGGAAAATGACATATTACAAAAGCAATGAATTGATAACTTTCACATAAATGATCTCTTTCTCTAAGAACTAGCAAATTCAAGCGGCAGTTACAAACAGAACCTTCTCTAACCAAAGCTAACATATCTCGCTCAATCGTTTCAAGTAACAAGAGCAAATGTTGTGTAACAGAGTCTCGCATATGGATTGCATAAGCACCAAGCCAATTGATTAGGTGGGACTCAATGTAAGAATGGCAGTACCAGTATTAATAACATAATCTAATGATGCAAATTTATTATCTTTCCATTGTCTATAGGCACTAACGGGCTTAACCATGAAAATTCTCTGTACTAATTATTCTTCCAACCGTACCTCAGATAGCAGCTCTGTGTCATCCATAGCATGAAGATCCATTAACCCAGCTCCAAAATCACCTCTGAAGTCGGGTGAAAAAAATCCATCGGAAGAAGGCATAGCTGCTGTTGGTGTATATGATTCAGAAGACTCCCCATTAAGATTAAGATTTCGCATTAGTTTGAAAAGCCTTTGATTCTCTTCAGCAGTCTGCGCTCCATAGCCCTAGCAGATACCGCAAAAACAACACAAAGAAGCCTTCAAATTCCCCATCCCCGTTCACACAAATAAAAAAACAAGCGAAAGAGAAAGTACTAACGTCCCTTAAAACAAATTCTAACAAGATAAGCACTATCTCTCTCCGAACTACGACACAAACATACAAGAGAGCTTATACACCTTTCCTGGCTGCGAGAGATAGAGAATGTGTTCACACTCGCACAATTTTTCAAACACTAATTAATGATCTTCGTGGAATAAAAGTTACAGACTCGCCCAACTCACACGGATGGTCAACAATACTTCAAACTCTCCTTAAGATACATTATGACTAATATCCATAAAAGGAAACAATCCTACTATTTTGCTTTTTGCATCTAATACAAAAAAGTGTCATCCTTTCTACCAGCCCGAAGAGTAGATTAACTACTGAGAACTAAAGGCATGCAAGTGATTGAAAGAGTCAGGGAAAGCGAAGAACCTGCATGAGCAGGTTAGGAAGATGACGCTGATCATTGCCTCCTGTTGGAGAGGCCAGATGCTGCAAGCCAGCGGATTGGAGCCACCGCGCCATGACAGCATCTCCAGCGTCATTAGCGGGTCCCGCATCGTACAGAGCCGTCGCAGCCGCGGCGTTGGTGTGCTGCATCTGGCCGCGCTGCGATCTTCTTTGAGGAGCCAACTTGAGAGATCTGTTACCACAACTCTTCATTCATCATCCAAACCAAAAACAAAATCAGAAACACCAAACCGAAATTAAAAATATTTCTGATTTTCAATCCAAGGAAGGAGGAACACGATTACCAGATGGAACACGCAACGATCTTAGATCTGCGATATTTAAACTCTTCTCCCCAAATACACAATCAGATCCGAGACTCAGAACAAAAGAAAACCCTAAGCGATTAAGAGAGAGAGAGAGAGCTTTGTTCAAAACTTTCGTCTTTGTATTCCGTTTATGGCCGTAAGCGACGTTAGGCGGAGAGAGAGGCGTTGAAGTAAGATATTACAAACACTTGCAATAATACAAAATTACAAACAAGTCCTTTAACTTTAGATTCTTTCACCGATTTGTCCTGTTTTTTTAATTAACGTTACTATCTAGTACACATTATATTATGCGAAACAAGTCGATCCACATTCCACAAGATTTTCTTCTATGAAACGGCCTGAAAATTCTTATTTGTTCTGAATAATCAATGGAAAAATTCTCAGTAGTGTTTTTTTAACGAGATCATGAAAACGACATATATATACACCATTGTAAAGTTTTTTAAACAGTTTTTGAACTAAAAGTTTTAGCCCCAAAAAAAAACGGTTCTTGAACTATATGTATTTAACCAAAGTGCATAAAGCTGATAAGATAATGAAGGATATGTGTATTTAAAGATTCCAGCTACTCTATGATATTTAAGGATATTGGCTTGGAGCATAGCACAAATTAAGAGAGATGATGATTTGAATATATATATCCGAGGACAATGACATGAGTTTTTCCTTCTACTTTTTTTTTGTTCCTCGACATGAATGCCACAACTTTTTGTACATGATAATGATTTAATCTTATAATCACTATTATTTGCTTACTATTTTTTATTTGTTATTCTTTGCTGACTGACCCATATGATCTTTTGTAAACCATTATTCAAGTCTCTTGAGTTTTGATTTCAAATATTTGAAATGTTTACACGTATGAATGTGTTTGTGAAAAGCCATCCTATATACGTGTGTGTGTGTGTGTTGAATAATCCAATATAATATACAAGTACAAGAATATTTGAAAGTGGAGAGGTGGGGCAACAAAAGCTTGTGGGTTACTTTCTTTTGAATCAATAAAGTTTTTGCTTTCGCCTAAAGCATTAAGTAATAAGAATAAACAACAGTATGAAAGGAGTTTTGTGCAACTTTTCATCATCGTTTACGGTTAACAGGAGACCATGTGAGCTAACAATAAGAGTTTTAGCTAAAAACGAAATGAAACAAGACAAACATTAGGATTATCAGACAATGACTTTGAAATACATTAGAGAGTTGGAGCAACGTCAAACCGACCAAATCACGTTTCCTTTTACTTGAACCACAAAACGTACCAACACATTCTGGTTGTCCTCTTCTCCCCACACATCTAACATAGATTTATATATACAAATCATCTTGTTGAGCAGTTCACGCAGCCAAAAAACTTGATTTTCTATACAGTTAAATGTATATATGTAAAATAGCCAACGGTTCATTAATTTACGGCTTTGTCGTCGAAATAGTTAGCACCAATGTTCTTATACATTTTTTTTATATGTTCTTATTTACATATATGTGATTTGTTTCACAGCTAAGTCGAAAACCATGAGGACAGAACTCCAACAGATAGATTCCACACGTGTGATGATGATGTCTATACCACTTTTCTGTTACTTAAAAAAAATATTAACTCCACCCTAATAACCCCCATTAATCATATGCTCTAAAAGTGTCTACTATCACAAAAGCATAGACCATCACGGAAAAGTATAACCCAAATTATTATTATACATGCACCATTAGAGATCTGTATCAAATTTGTTTGAATCCTTGCCTAGAGTTTCAGGCTAAGTTTAGTAACCACACTTAAATAAGATAAGCAAACCACAAAATTCAATTAATATTAAATGATATAAATCAAGGAGAAGAGAAGCAAACTGGTGGTAGGTAATTTTAATAGAACACAAAACACGGAACAAAATAAAGTGGCTGCGACCGATCGACCACAGTAACCTGACGAGAGCTTCTAACTCAGCACTTGACCTCCTTCAAACCATGTCCAAAGTACAAAAATGTTGGGTTAGTTGCACCCTCCTTGTAGTAAGCAAATACCAAAGTGCTGTCATCATGCATCCCCTCCCCAACAAAGCTGTACATTGTATCAAAAACATATCATTAATTGTCATCATGTAAGGGAAAACATGATTGAATTGAGGACAAAAAAATAAAAACTCACAATTGGAAGTCATTGAGCTTGGGGAGCAAGAACTTGGTAGCTCCCTCAATACCCTTCTTGAAGGCTGCTTGATCTTCCTCGTTGAGCTTTGGTGTCAAAAGCTTGATGTACTTTTTAATATAGGCGATGAAGCCCTTCTTATCATAAGTCGGCTGCTCCTGAAGTCTGAAGGTGTCCACAATGTCAACAACCTTTTGAGTCGTGTCATCAACACCTTCGTCCTCACCACCTTCTTCAGCAGAGGGATTGGCACCAATGTTCACATCCACAGCTCCAACAGTAGTCCACTGGACAATAAAAAAAATAAACAAACATCAGAACAAAAAGCTTGCAAACTTTGAAGGGAGTAAAGGGTGTTTGATAGACACAACAGACCTTTCCTTCAACTTCCCAAAGAATACCATTCTCAATCTCCTTGTAAGGGAAAGAGTCAGACAAAAGCTCATCACCTGAAAAAATAATTAATAAAGTAAAAAAATTCAGTAATTATTCATATCGACTCGCCAAAACTTGATAAAATTATACTGAAAAAAGAAACAAAACTTGTCAGGGTAATCGTACTAATTATAATATATATATATACATATATACACTAATCAATCAAATTATAGATATATGCAAACTATAAAAACGATATATTAAAAAAAAACTATCCTTATCACTAATAGAATGCAAATTTGACGAAAATCAAAAGAAGCGATCACATGACTAACGAGATACTAGTTCCATGCAGAGAAAAAAAGTCGAAATCAATGATCCGCACGAAAGAATGATACAAAAGATGCTACGGGATTGAACACGAGAGTAGAGAATGAATGAGCTTACCGGTGAGAAGATCTTGGTACACCAACATTGTCGCTTATTGTTTTTGTTCTTCTAAATCTCTTTCTCCGAATAAAAGAATGTTAGACGCAGCGAAGATGGGATTAAAACGAGGACGTAACTTTGTTATTTATAGTCGATGGTTTCCGATGGACAACAGGAAATTTAAAAAATAGGAAATTGCCATTTTAGGTTATTTCCTTTTTTTTTTAAATATGGAAAATATATTAGCCGCGTGAAAGCTTTACGGGTCTGGTTCGGGTGGGGGATCCGAGAGTTGGGTTACGTATATAAATAAGGATCCGGTTTTTATTCGGGTCGGATAGTTTCTTTCCTGAAGATGGGGTTATCTGGTCATTGTTATGACAATTTTTATTTGGTTCTTTTGATGTTTGTTTGGTCCCAGTAACCTGGAACTCTGGCTAAAGGTTCAACTCCTCCTGCTCTGTTATTCTGTTGTCATTGTGAAGCTTGATAATCCCTTTTTAGAATTTCCATCTCTGTGATATCCCTTATATATTAATTGAGGAACATTTGAAAAGATGTAACCTCAATTTTGTATTAATTAAAAGAGGCCCCAATGCATAGGTGGCACTCAATTAGGCAGTCAATTACATTCAATTGAAAAATAAGTAGGTCCACATTCGATTTTTATATGTTGTTAGATACATAAGTTGGTCAAACTATATGATATAATGATATGATATGATATTTTCTTTCCTTAAATAAAATCTACGGAATTACCATAAATGACTAATATATATATGACAATTAATGAGTTTAATAATAAAGATTTGATAACAATGTATATCTCCTCCATCATTTTTTGTTTAATTTTATATTATTAAAATAAATTAAACAATCAAATTAGCTATAAAAATAAAATTTAGATTTTTTCGTATATGTTATATTTTGAATTTTTAAAAACGACAATAAATGACTAAAACTATTAAAATTATTATGTTAAAAATTAATGATCAATGGTTTAACATTTTTATTATAAGAAGATACACATGATTTTAAAACCATATGAGTAAAAAAATATCATTTAATAATAAAATAAATAAATATATATATATTAAACACTATATACCATAAGATTACATAAATATTTTAATATTAAAACTTTCAATGAATTTTCAAGAACATTTATAAATTATAAACTTATTAAAAATTTCAGATTGAAAATTTTGTTATCGATGATTTAAATATTTTGTTATAAAACGATATGAACGATCATAGAACCGTATGATTATAAATTCTTATTTAATAAATAACTATACAAAATATACTATTCCTAGAAAAATAGGTTGGTCCATCTTAACTTATATTACACTTTTTATTAAACTAACTATCGAATTGATAAATAACGTACCAAAAAATGTTTTGCACTTTCCTTAAATAAAAGCTACGAAATTACCTAATATGATTAACGTATATGTGAAAATTAATTATAATGAATAATAAATATTTGATAACAATTTTTGTATCTTAGTTCTTTTTTTTTATTTTATATTATTAAAATATATTTAAAAATCACATTAAATACATAATAAAAACATTTATAATTTTTCTTATATGCTATATTTTGAATTTTTCAAAACGTCTATAAATTATTAGAAATTTGAAGATCCCCAATCTGAAAATTTTGTGATCAATAGATTATTTTTTTTGTCATAATAAGTTACAAATGATCATAAAATTGTATTAATATGAACTTTTATTTAATATTATAAGAAGATACACATTATTTTAAAACCATATGAGTAAAAAATATCATTTAATAATAAAACATATATATTTACATATATATATATATAGATTATACTATATACCATAAGATTACATAAATATTTTAATATTAAAACTTTCAATGAATTTTCAAAAACATTTATAAATTATAAACTTATTAAAGATTTCACATTGAAAATTTTGTTATCGATGATTTAAATATTCAGTTATAAAATGATATGAATGATCATAGAACTGTATGATTATAAATTCTCATTTAATAAATGACTATATAAAATATACTATTCTTAGAAAAATAGGTTGGTCCATCTTGACTTACATTATATTTTTTATTAAACTAACTATCGAATTGATAAATAATCTACCAAAATTTTTTTTGCACTTTTCTTAATTAGAAGCTACGAAATTACCTAATATGATTAACGTATATATGAAAATTAATTATTATGAATAATAAATATTTGATAACAATTTTGGTATCTTAGTTCTTTTTTTTTAATTTTATATTATTGAAAGATATTAAAAAATCACATTAAATATATAATAAAAACATTTATATTTTTTCTTATATGTTATATTTGAATTTTTCAAAACGTCTATATATTATTAGAAATTTGAATATTCCCACTCTGAAAATTTTGTGATCAATAAATTATTTTTTTGTTATAATAAGTTACAAATGATCATAAAATATAACGCATATGAATTTTTATTTAATAAATATTCAAACTAAATAATATATATATATATATATATATATATATATATAAATACTAATGATTTAAAGCAACAAGATTGGCTGATCAATTTAGGGTCTGACTGGTTCAAACGCAGCGGTTGCGGTTGCGGCTGCAGATGTTTGCGGTTGCGGGTGGTTGCGGTTTCTAGCGGTTTTAAGAGATTTGTACGACTGGTTATGCGGTTAGAAATTGGTGCGTTTGCGGGATACTTATGACTGGTTAACTACCAAATACAGCTGCGGTTAAATAATAAATTAACAATATTTACATTTTATATAATTATAAAATTATCAAAAATCATAATATTATAATAAATATGTAAATTATATTTTCAAAGTTATAATTTAAAATTTTTAAAATTATAGAAAATATTTTTATTTTAAAATTTTATAATATTAATAAAAATATAATATATATATATTTTAGTATGTTCATAATTTCATTTTAAAAAATTTATTGAATATTTTTATTTTTGTATTTATATGGTTTTTAAAAAAAAGAAAAAAAAATTATCCTCCCGCAACCGTCCGCAACCGCAAAGGCTAGCTGGAACCAACTTTTGATTTTAAGAGGTTCGGAGCGGTTTGAAACGATTTGTAGCAGTTTATATGATTGTTTTGAAACGCTATCAACCGCTACCAACCGCAAAAGCTGCGTTTGCGGGTGGTAGCGGGGAAACCAGTCAAGCTCTTAGTCGTCCAGTTGAAATCTTTCAAAAGTATGTGAAAGACTAAAGTCAAAATAAATATGAATTTAGAATAGTAGTTATATTTTACTAACCAAATACCGAAAAAACCGAACCGAACCGAAACCAACCCGATATCCGGGTTGAACACCCGTAATCCAAATGAAGCCAAACTATTGTTTCATTCTCCAAAATATAATAAAAATAATAACTTAATCCCGCGCAAGGCACGGGTCTTATCCTAGTGTTGATGATATAAGACAAGACAAAAAAAAAAGGTTGTACGATGATATGATCTTCAAGGTCACATACCTAATTAGCTACACATAAATTCTGTACAGACCCTTTTCAAAAGAGATGTCATCTTGAAGGTAATTAAAAGTTTCCCATTTTGAAGATTCGGGTAACTGAACCAAAAACTTGTAACATTGGATACAACTTGATTTTTACTATACTTAGAGAACAATCAAGATACGAAGTTAATATTGTAAAGAAAGTTGATGAATGTATCATGTATAAGGCATATATAGGACCTGTGAAGATTGGTCGTCAGAAGAGAACCGCTAGGTCACCGGTCTTTCGGAAGTTTACTTTGGTGTTGGTTGGCGTGTAAAGTCATATTGTTGAGCTAGTGTGTTGTGAATCTTCAGCTATAAGGTCAACTTGATTTCACTGCAGCTATTATCATTTTTTGTTAAATTATGTTGCAATGATGTATATTAATATTCTTTAAACAAACATTTTCCTAAACAACTCTACACGAATCATAGGCGTGACAATTCATCTAAAAGCATTTGCAGGAACGTAGAGAAAGCGCTGATGATATTTGAGTACATGCGAAAGAGACAAACGGATGTTAGTATTGGTAGTATACTATCATTATTCAACAGATGTGCAAGGTTGAGGATGCTTTGGTTTTATTTTGGTATCCTGTTCTCTAAAATAATAAAGCCTAATGTTGTAGCATATACTACAATGATGTCGGGATTTAGTAGACGAGGCCTAATTCATGTAGCTGATGCGCTGTTTAGGAAAATGAAAGAAGATGGGTTCTTTGGCAAATGAATAAGTAGGTTACACCATTAGCTGAAACTCATGCGTTACTTTCATGCTTTTGATCTCAAGCATATGATGGTACAGTTGCAGTTTTGGGGAGATGGTACACACAGGTTAGGTATATATATATATATATATTTCACAAGCGTATGTTGCATATGATTATGCAGAAACTGCATGCAATTTGTTTCAGTATCATTGTAAATTGTATGGTGTTGATGTTGCATATGACAAGCGCATGTTGATTTATGTACTGTGGATATAACTAAATCTAACCTTTAGTATGATTGTAAATAGTGTTTCAAAAAAAAATATTTCAAAAAATAAAAGTATGATTGTAGATTATATTTTTCAGGTGAATAAAAATCTTGACATTTTTCTGCGCTGAAGACTTGTGTCTATCTTCAATGTTGTCAGCATCAAGGCCAGAGTTGTACATTGAAGTACTGAAGTCGAAGAGCATTTTTAAGAGAGCTAATCAATGTATAGACTATAGATAGATAGTGTTGAGCTATTGCTTTATGAATCTAACCAGTCTTGTAAGTGGGTCTAGATTCTGTGATGAAATCCTTTTAGACTTTACTAAATGAAAGGATCAGAGGAAACTACGTACTACTCTAGCAAAAGGAGATAAAGACAAAATAAACGGAATTTAGCAGATTTAAACCAACCAAAACACTTTCAATCTCTGGAGTGGAGACAATAAAAGTAAAAATAACAAAATCGTCCTAATATCTCGTAAAAAATGCACTTAATAATTTTTGATATAGAAGAAAATGCTAAAAGATCTCATAATCACATATCTCATTAGATTTATAAGCTTTTAATAAGAAAGGTATAACTTTTTTTGGTGGATTATTTACTTCTCTTTTATAAATTGTTTTATGTTCATTACATGAATCGAACTGAACACATTGGTCTCTGACCCAATGAGTTTCTATCAACAAGACGAGGAAATTAAAAACAAAAAGGAAGCCAATCAGAGGAAGAGCTCTTGTGGCACCGGCAGTGAGGAGGGGTAAAACATGTTTGCTGCAAACTTGTATTTGGCTTTACTGTACTTCTTTCTGACTGCAACTACATTATCACCTGAGGGACTCTCATGACACAGCCGAAGAAGATTCTTAACGCACGCTTCCAAATGCTGAGCCCTGTACCGTGTGTAATGCTCCAACGTAGAGCTCCACGATGGTTTTCTCGAAGGATGTAACACGTATCGTGCCAAGAAAACAGCAGAGGCTGCGACGAGTGATGGAGCGTAGCGAAGCATAGCGTAATCCAAGAGAGATAATTCGCAAAGATAGCTCGCTAGCGACTCAAACAAGAGGTGGGACGATGGGACCTCCTCTCTTTTGCCTTGAGGGACAAAGTGGCTTAAAAAACAGTTTGCCGTTGGAGTTGTTAACTCGAACTTCAAGTAGTTGAGAACACAAGACTCCATCTCCAGGAGCTCGTTTCTCGAGTAGGTGTAATCGGTGATGTAACAGAAACTCTCCACCTGACGAAGAGGCGCACGCACTGATCCTCGTCCATAATATTTAGCTGAAATCATGATGCATGAAACACCAAGCAACTGGAGGTTTAGCTTTGTGATCACGTTTCCCGAAAGATACCTGTCTAAACAGTTCACCGCCAGGTACAAAGTCTCTGGCGGAAGGCTAAACTCTTCAGCAACCTCCACGAGCCAGTCGACCAGGATGGCACGCATGGTGGCGTCGATGTTTGATTGAACTCTCTCCATGTAATCGATAGCAGGCCTTTTCTTCGCCTCGGATGAACGCAGATGATGCTCGTAAATATCGCATGTAAAGGCACCACAAAGCTGTGGATCCTCCACCAAGTTACTACTATCATCATTAAGCAATTGGAGAGGTTTTGATTGGTTGGTTTTTTTGGAACAATGGTGAAACTTGAGTAGTTGAACGAATTCACAGTTCACATTAAACCCTAACCCTAATTTTCTCGTCGGAAAAGAAGAGAAGAAGTTTAGGAGACTAAAAAACGGAGGAGATCCGCTCTTCTGGTAAGAAGTCCGTTTAGCCGTGGAAGACATTGTTTGTAAAAGATCTCCGATTCGGAGGCGGCGTCGTCGTCAATCTCCGGTCAGATGAGTTTAGGGTTTTTCTTCTGCCAGGGAGAGAGATCTTGAGCGAGTGAACAACAAGGAAGAATCTGTGAAAAAATAATAATTTGGTAAAAGTAAAAACACAAGAGGTAAATATATAACTTTAGGATTCAATAAAAAAAAGGAAAAAAGAACAAGGGTAGAAAGGTCAAATACGAAACTTGCGCGTCAACTTTGGCGTCGTCTTCTAAATAGCGCGCTTTCTCACGAACCTTCCCTCTCTCGCCATTACTCTAAACTGACTTCTTCACTTTTTCTTCTTCCTTCCACCACTTGACTCTCTCTCTCTCTCTCTCTCTCTCTCTCTGAATCTCTCATTCGCCACCATGAACTCCAACGACCAATATCCAATGGGCAGACCCGACGAAACCACCTCCGGCTCTTCTCGAACCTACGCCATGAGCGGGAAGATCATGCTGAGCGCCATCGTCATCCTCTTCTTCGTCGTCATCCTAATGGTCTTCCTCCACCTCTACGCCCGCTGGTACCTCCTCCGCGCTCGCCGCCGCCATTTCCGCCGCCGCAGCCGTAACCGTCGCTCCACGATGGTTTTCTTCGCCGCCGATCCTTCCGCCGCCGCCGTCGCCTCGCGCGGCCTCGATCCCGCGGTGATCAAGTCTCTCCCCGTCTTCGCTTTCTCCGAGTCGACTCACAAAGATCTGACCGAGTGCGCCGTTTGCCTCTCCGAGTTCGAGGAAGGCGAGTCGGGTCGGGTTTTGCCCGGTTGCAAGCATACGTTTCATGTTGACTGTATAGATATGTGGTTTCATTCTCATTCCACGTGTCCTCTCTGCCGCTCTCTCGTCGAGCCTCTCGCCGGAAGTGAGGTAACGATGGAGGAGCAAGTCGTAATTACGATTTCTCCTGAACCGGTTTCTGCAACTGAACCGGGTTCGAGCTCTGGATCTGGATCATCTGTGATGCCGACGGAAGATTCAATGAGAAAACCGGCGGCGATTGAGGTGCCGAGGAGGAACTTCAGTGAATTTGAGGACGATTTGAATCGGAACTCGCCGGCGAATCACTCGTTTAGGTCGCCGATGAGTCGGATGTTATCTTTCACTCGGATGTTGAGCAGAGGAAACGCTTCGTCCCCCATAGCCGGAGATCCGCCTCAATCTCCGTCGTCTAACTGCCGGATAGCGATGACTGAGTCAGATATAGAGCGTGGAGGAGAAGAAGACACTAGATGAGCAATTGGTCGGAAAGTAAAACTAAATTTTATTACAGGATTGATAAAGTCAACTTTTTTTTGCCGACGGTTGATTTAAGCTCCAGTAACACGTGGCGTAATCTGAACTAGTCTTATTCACCGAGTGTTTTACTTGTGTTAGTTTAGATAGAATTGTCTGAAGATGTACATAAAATTGTCAGTTGTCGATGATGTTATATTGAATCTTTTTTTTCTCCATTTGTTTTTATTCCCAGTCTCTATAGACTCTTTATGTAATACCACCAATTCGATGGTCATGAAATCATGATAGAGACTTAACATAATTTTATTTTATCACCAATTCAATGGTTATGACACGCTACTTTCACTAAAAAAATGTCTCTCTGTGAAAGCAGGTAATAATGTACATAGATGAAGTGTTAATGTTTACGCAAATGAGAGTAATATAAAGTTATAAACATGCAAGCAATTAGATTCCAACGACTGAATCCATGTTATAAAAGAGTCTTCACACGTTAAGAAATTAGAACTATATGCTCAGCACGACTATGACTTTCGAGTTTACTTCATTACGAAAATTATTATTTTAGTTAGTTTTCCTCCAAAGAAAACCCCTTAGAAAAAAAAGGAATTGTGTCAATGTACATTGGTATCAGATTTGTAAACTATATTGAAATACTAGAGGTTCGCCGGCGCTACGCGCCGGGTTTGGGATTTTTTTTCCTATTTCAAATTGGTATCATTGTGTTCTTTTATTTTGTTGTTATGAGTGAGTGTAGGCAGGGTTGTGTTTATTTTAAATATTGGATATTTTGCATGATGTTTGTATTTTTGTATTACGGTAAGTACGGTGAGTTTGGCTTGTGACTTAAGTAATTCGCAGAGAGTTATTTGGAAACGTTATAAACAGTCATATTTCATTGCATTGGAACTAAATATATTTTTCTCCTGGAACGTGGACAACATTCAAGGTTTTTTTTGCTTTGACTAACCTCCAAAAGAAAACCAAATTTCACCTGCAAATACCACTTACCTCCAGCCTCTACCTACTTCTATCAGGTGCTTCTCGACAGAAAAATGAATAGAGTAAGTGATCTAATATCGAAGATGCTATAGCTGCACAAACCCTTGCGTTTTTTATTAAAATGTTTGTCATTGAAGTGAACATAAATCTTTAACGAACACCAAAAGCTGGATTCATATGTAATGTTTTCCTTTAAAAATTTGGGAATTGTTGTATTCTATGTAGTATTTAGGACTGTATGTAGTTTTTTGTTGTTGTCGTGCTTGATTGCAATTTTCTCTCTGGAATAGAAAGGGTTTTGTTTTGTATCTTGAACTTAGTTTTACCTTTTACTCTACTGTAATTTGTTTGGTCAATGTTTAATGTGTCAAATTTCCGTTACTGTGTTAACTACAATGGAAGATGTATGAATTCGAAATGAATTTTGTATTATGTTTATGGGATCGTAAGCAAAGTTTTTGAAGCAGAGTTTGATATTTTTGGTTGGAAGAATATCTTTAACTTGTATGTTTTTTATTATAATTATTACACTTACAGAACTAAAATTATATAGCACTATCTCATTGCATGGGTTTATTTTTTCTTAATTTTGAAATTTTAATTTCTGCTTTATTTAAATTTAAAATTGGAACTAAAACCAAGCAACAGTTTAAAATTGTACAACCACACAGATCTTTTATGTAAAACCAAATGGTAGGAAGTTTTATTTCAAGCTAATAGAGAAGGTGAACGGGTTGATATTAATAAAGTCTGGTGTTACGGTGTTCTTAATCCAGAAGGTTGTTGAAGCCCATCATCATCGTGTAGAAATCGGTGAGTAAAAAGAAGTGGAAACACTTTGAGCAGACCGTGTTCGCCGTTCCGTCTCCAGGATGGCAGTTCAGCTCTGGCCACATTTTCAGAACCGAGCTCTTATATATATATCCCTCATCTGAAGAAGTGGACGTTCCAGAGCCCTCTTGAAATTTATCATTCAATCCTCAACCAACGAAATACCTTTCTCTTCCGTGAGGTTGTTGATGATTTTGATTCCTTTGTCTGTCTCGCCGATGGCCATGAGGAGAACACCAAAAATGTATCTTCCTTGTAGGTGACCACTCTTTGATGCTATGTGGATGTGATGTAGACCTAGGACTTGATTTTGAGATTGGAAGAATTGAATCATACCTTTTACAAAGTGAGCATCAGTATTGTCTGCTTTAAGGCAGGCGTCCATTAATGATTCGTACTGATTGGATAGGAGTGGCTTCTTAACAAAAGGCGAGAGGTTGAGATCTTTGGCAACAGAGGGGTTGTCTGGACGAAAGCTTAGGCTTCTGCATGTCAGTACCGTATTGAAGTAGTCGACGTGGGAGTTTTGGCCTACTTTCGAAACTATTAGAAGACGCATGTCTTCAGGCATGGCCTCAAGGGTCTGCATGATACTTTGTTTCGGATTGATGGAACTCATGAAAATATCCTCTGTCTGTGTATTTTTGCTTTTGATGTTATATTTTAGTTTTTTCTTTGCTTCTCTTTGTTTATATAGGGCCGAGGATGGTGCTTCGTGTTTGTTTTCCTTAGAGAAAGTGGATTGATACGTTTTGCAATTGTTTTCGTATATTTATTGTAACCCATAATTGGACGGTTTAATTTTTTCCTCTGGATTTTCAACATTTATGTAATTACGTTACATGTGTGTCAATGGCTCATTCGCAACGGCCAGACAACTTTTTATTCTTAGATTGAAAGATATTTGTTATGAATATGAATGGTTAATATTTCTTATCCATTGTAAAAGTTTTTGTTTGGTTATTTTTAGTTTTGTTTGGTAAACCTAAGATATTTTTTTATGATGTTGTTATGGTATAGAGTTTTCTATGTTTTAGTATTTCATTTTGGAAGTTCGTATTAATATTATTTTTTAGTCTTCGGATTTGTCATAGCTTGATGTGTGTGTTACGGTATTGATCACAGGTTTTAACAAAACGATGGGCCTTCCCGAAATCTCCAAAGGCCCAGACGAATCAGATAAAGCTTGCGACATCGTTTAAAGCAGGGTGACGTGTCACAAAATGCCCCTCCCTCTATGCTGATGTGGCAGCAGGAGGTGAGAGAAAACCCTGGTTTATATATATAGATGACTCATGGTTTCTACGCGTAAGTGGACCAAGTCTCTTATGTCCTAACCACACCACAACGTGGGCTATTTAATTAATTTACATGTTTCATAACCAAAATGGATTTAACAACTTGCACTAACTCTCCAACTCCAATCATCATCTTTTGTTTAATTGAAAATAACAAACTCGCACTACATACAAAGGACCAGATCCAATAATCAATTTTTTCAAATAAAAAAATACTTAAAGAACGTATTTGATGTCGACGATTGTCGTTAAGATGTATGCGTAAATGATTAGCGTTTGATACAAATATTTTGAGGACTAAAAACAAAATTAAACAACTAATCAAAGGTGGGTAAAGCAACTACAATATAAACGTAAATGAAGGGGCAATTTGAAGGTACGTGTTTATGTTAACTCATACAAGTAGAGGACAAACAAAAATATCACGAGAATACAATTTCCAGGAACTTTCCATTGTCAATTAGATGACCTGAAAGTCTTTTGTTGCGACCCAAAAGGTCCAAAACCAGTGTTGAAAAATAAGGAATTTACATGTAGATACAGTGTCAGACACTGATCCTGGTATTTTTCTTTGCCTTTTTGTTATCTCTTTATATAGAACGTTTACTGTTTTCTTTTCTTTAATTGTTTTGGCACTATATATGCTTTTTCTTTTTTTTTAAATATAGCCTTAGAATTATTTCCTACTAGATTTGGACCCGTACGTTGCAACGGGCTTTATTTGATATTTTATTTTAATAAAAATATTAAAAAATCATTTTATTATTGTTTTAAAATTATTTTGCATATATTATGTGAAATTTATTTTATAATTAAGAACTCTTGTTTACACATAAGTTTCAGTTAATATTTGTTAGAGCTAGAAAAAACATTCAAACGTAAAAATTTAAACCGGATCCAACCCGAAATAATAATTATAATGAAATAAAAAGAAATTTGGAAGTTAAATAAGGCCAAGAAGAAATACCAACATTATACACTTTCTTATGTACTAATTTAATGTTTTATTAAACTTATCTCATGTTAAATAATTTTCTGGATTCATTATTTATTAAAGATATATTTTCATAAATAATATTTTAATTAAAATAAATTATAAACTACTGCATAGTTAAAATAAAAAATGTAATAAGATAACGATGAAGCTTGATTTGTTTTTGACTAAACATATGTATGGTGACAGTAATAATAATCAATTTTTATGAGCAAACATGAGAATATATATATCAAACATGTGTTTGATTGTCGTATAACCAAACACATAAATAATTAAATACCAATCACGACAACATTCTAAGTTTTGGTTTTTGTTAATTTAATAGCTTTAACATCATACTTGTCATCAAATTGTTTTCTTAAATACTATTAAATATGTATGTTTACTTTTGTTTGGATTTTTTTTAAAAAGGAAAAATTTATATTTTACAAATCTTGTTTTTATTTACAATTAATAAAAGAAAAACTATCAAAATTTTTTATATTTTTGTTTACGATTTTAGAAAAGGAAAAGTATTATCAAATAAACTTTTACAATTATCTTCTGTTTAGAATTTCAGAATAATCTTATTGCTATCAAATAATTATTTCTAGTTACTATTAAATAATTTTAAGAGTATGATTTTTACAGCTCATATCAATACTATTTTTACACTTCATTTTTGATTTAAAAAATTTTTAGTATCATGTTCTTCATCAAATTTTCTCTTAAAATATACTATCAAATAACTTCTTACAATTGTTTTTTGGTTAGGAATTAAAAAATATGATACAAATCTCTTTTGTTTAGGATTTTCTTTTCGAAGTTAAAGAACGAACAAATATTTTTTTACAGTTTTAGGGTGTTAGAAAAGAAAATTAACATTACATAATATTTTATAATTATTTTTTCTAGGAGTTAGAAAATAAAAATACGATCAAATAATTATTTCCAGCAAATATTAACTATTTTAAAAAGTTGCTATTTTCAAAATTCTTCTTCTCAATATTACTAATATTTTTAATTAAATATTTTCAGTATCATATTTATCATTAAATTTTAAAAGTAAAAATTACTTTTACAATTCTATTTGGTCAGAATTTAAAAGGAAACAATCTTATTTGGTTAAGATTAAAAGAGGAAAAAGTTATTTTTCAAAATTTTTTTATTTAGGATTTTAGGGAAAAAAGTTATTTTTACATAATGATAAATTTTTATTAATACATACACAATTTGTTTTACAAATGTCACAATCATATCGGGTAAAATATTTTAAGTTATTTTTGATTTATAATTTTTTAACACAAAATTATCTATTAAATAGAAAATTTAATTATTTTAAAGAAATAAGTTACTTTTAATTTTGTTTTTAAAAAAAGAAAAATTCCAACTATAAGTCGTTTTGTTTAAGATTTTTATACAACTAATATATTTTCAATAAAAAAATCATGTTTAGTCATTTATATATTGTGTCTTATACATACAAACATATATATATTCCTCATATTCACACATACTACTTATGTACGACAAAAAGATCATAGTTAAAAAAAATTGTGTTATACTCAGATAAGATGTAATAAGGATGATGAGTTGTTTACAGAAATTAAAAGAAAATACTCAGATATTATTTTTCTTGTAAATACTATTTTTTGTAAAAATAATATGAAGAAGCTTAAACCTAAATACAGATGTAAAAATAATATTTATTTTGGTTTATATTTTTGTAGCATGCATTTATCTGTTAAAAAGGAAACTTAGCTATTTATATGAAAAATAATAAGAGTCCTTTAACATTTTTATTTTCTTAGGTTTTAAAAAAGGAATATCATTTATTTTATTGTTCGTTTTTCTATTTGATTTTTATTAAATAATTTCTTGTACATGTAGGATTTTATAATTCGTATTTTTTTAAGATTTGTTTTAAAAAAATTAATATTTTCTCTTAATATCTTTCGTTCGTATCTTTAAAGATGAAAAATATAAAAATATTTTTAAAAGAAAACATATACATTCAAAAATCTTTTTACAATTATTCTTTGTTTCTAGAATTTTCGAAAATTAGATTTACTATCAAATATTTTTAAAAGACTATAAAAGAACCATACAATATAATTGTAAAAGACTATGTAATAGTTATTTTCCTTTTCTAAACTCCTGAAAATAACAATAAACTATTTTTTGTAATAATTTTCCTTTTCTAGTCTCCAAAAAATGTTATAATAAATTTCTTTTTCTAAATCTTTTTAACTCCTAATAAAAAAGAATAGTAACATATTTTTGACACATGTCACAATCTTAATAAATTAATTGACACATGTCGCGATTATGTTAATTAGCAATTTTGAAGAACCAAACTTTATATAATAAGATAAGTCATAATAAAATAATGAAATTAAAAGGACGAATAAATTGAACTGTTACAACTTGAGCCACAAACAGGTTGAAATTGACTGAACAAGGCATCTAAACATGGAGTAACAAACAAGTTGAAATCGATATACGCATCTAAATACATAAAAGATATATATGAACAACATGATTCTTATTCCCTTGAGATAAAAAGGATATCACTTTATGAACTACAATCCAAATCTTAAAGAAATTCCAAAATCACCCTCTAATATGTTAAAAAGATCATCAAAAGTGGTATTTGATTGTTATTACAACTGCATAGGCTGATGATGGCTGCTACTACTTCAGACAAAGCCGTCATTATACATAACTCACAGTTACAGAGTTTCCTAACTGTCTGATAAAAATCCAACACCTATAATCTAACTTGTGGAGCCATTAACCATTTTAGCTTTACAATATTCCCCTCAGTGTTCGACTGAAGAAAACATCAGTTACCTCGCCTACTACCTCATCAGATTAAACTTTTTCATCTCTTCTTGCTCTTCCGTGTGCACTTAGTGCCGACATTGTTGATCTTTGATATCTTTAAGGACACTTTCCTAGTCTCTTTGCTTGAGACAGAACATGTGTTGTTTGCCTTCTTTGATGGTGGTGACTCTGGAGATTTGCCTTTGGCTGTGGGGGATTTTTCTCGTTTCCGAGGTAAATGCATTGCATTTTTCTCAGCCTTTCTGTTACGATCACTGAGTAACCGAACGCTGAAAGGATTAACCGCCGTATAACACACTGGTTCGCCTACCGAGTTCCCAGGTTTCTCCAGCTCAACGTCTCCATTGTTCACCTGTATATACATTTAACTCAAATTATGATTTCTTGTTTTGGTGAACGTGAAGAAAAATGTTTTGCTCTGTGACTTACCAACTGGAGAAGCGCGGAGAAAGCCCGGGCTACATCGTGTTTTTCTTGGTCTTTCATGAGATCCGTAAAGGTCTCAACGTCTCGGCTCTCTTCAACAGTCAGTTTGCTGACAATCCTTTCTCCATATTCTTGAATGTCAAAAGGAGGGTGCAGCTCCTGATCATATGGTAAAAGCAGACAGTGTAGAAAATGAATCAGATCTCTGACTTCAAGTGAATGGTCAGAGAAAGTAGAAGAAATATATTTTACTTGTTCTTCTAGGTTTAGCTCGATTTTCTGTTTCCAAGTTGAAACTCGAGCAGCTAGATCTGTCTGCTTCTCACTTTTAGCTATGTTAGCAAGAAGAGCATCCTACCAAAAAAAAAAACAGATCATTTGAGCTTCCATAAGGTAATAGATGAAAACACACACACCAACTAGTGCAGTTACCAGGTGTGAGCGACAAAGATCTTCCAAGCTTTCTTGACAATGCGAGTCGTCGTTTCCAAACCCATCGTAGTTGGGGAAATCTGCAGCTCCATCATCATTCTGCATGAATCCAAATAAACGGATAAGAGCCCCATATAACTCCACTGGAGTGTGTTCAAATTAGTGACACAACTCACCATGTCTGGACCATCTTCATCCATGAACGCATGTTCATGATCATCACCACCATGCTCTCCAAAATCATGGAAGTCGCCATAATTAGCTTCATCATTGTTATCCTTAAAGCCCTCCTTCTGATTGCCGTTAGCATCAGTAGGTTGGTTTCCTCCATTCACAAGCGATGCTCGAAGCTGAAATCAAAACCCTCAGTTTTTTTTTGAATGCCTACATTAAATATCAGGTAACGCTATAGAGAAAACACAGACCTTCTCGTAATAGGGAATGTCTTGTGGTTCTCTCTCATTGTTACTAGAAGGACGGCGCTTCTCCCAAATTCCGCTGAGCTCTGTACTAATGGGACCGTTGGGTCTAGCAAGAGGAAACATGGAAGTAATATGGTCCTTGGTAATGCTACCTCCAAACTTTCTTAAAGTTTTTACTGCTCAATAAATAAAAGTATAAAATGAGATAGAAGTAAGGCGCAGATCATCAGACCTCAACCAAGACAAGAAAAGAAAAAGACATTTCCAACCTTTTTTAAAAGGCTTCACTTTCAACTTCCCTGGTTCATAGGGATTCAATGGCTTCCAGGGATCATCTTCATCAGCATCTGTATCACTCAAATCCATGGTTCCTCCATGGTCATTATCCATGTCAAAGCCATGATCATTGTCTCCAAAGTCAGGAGGAGGTTGAGACTCTTGGTCATAGTTTTGAGCATCGGGACCATTCCCATTTACTGGTGTCTGGTTGAAACTGGTGCCCTGATTCTTTCCTAGGGATGATCTACGAGCACTTCCTCCAGAACGTCCTACTGGTGAGTGAAAACTTTTACGAGCTGAGCTGCCTCTGCGAGCACTGTTCCTTCTTTTACCAGCATAGTTATCATCACCTAAAAAATCATTTACCGCTACAGCATCACATGGGTCTAATAGAATAAAATCCCGGTAGAGATGTGTAGTTGCTAACTGCAAGACATGAAAGTTAAAAAGTAACTCAAACTCAGATTCGTCTTATAATTTTCCAATGATCTGAGAAGTGGAAGAACAGGCTATTACCAGATAAGATTCCAGCTCTCCTCCGTCACCACTAGTATCCAAGCAGTCACCTTCAAGAACAACAAGATTTGCTGGAGGCTTAACAAACTGATTTGGACATGAATCTCCGCCAACCGAGTTGTCCAAGCTATTCTTTGCATCAACTATATTAGCAACACCATCTTGGTTAGTTTTCTGCTCTCTTGAATGGCACCAAAGTATCATAATAACATTTCAAAACTTTATCTACCTGGGATGTCATCCACGTTCCAGAAGAGATCATTTTCTTCTTCATCAACCTGACGAGAGGAGCTTGCCTCAGCCTCGTTTGATGTACCGTTGGACTCTTCCTGGTCTCTAATAGAAATAGCAAGAACAATTGACCAATCAGAGAAGATTTGTTATCATTTTAATTGTGAAATTATCATAGATGTGGCGTTTATCTGATTTAGATACATGTTCACACTATCACTTAACCAATAACTGCTAATGATGCAAATTTCCAATTGAATCAAGAGAGTGATTAGAGCTGACGATTACCAACTTCGAATACTAAAACAAACATCAAGTCACAGCACCTATGCAGAGGTGCAGCCACTGTATAACATTTTCACTTCACCAGTTAACCCAAACAAAACCCATACTATGTCTAAGCAATGGTATCTAACACAAAGCAATCATCTTTTTATCCTGTTCGATTAGCTATGATTCATTAAATTAAGAAGAAGAAGAAAAAAAAGACGAACCTTTGCTTGGATAGAAACTCCAAAGTACGTAAGACCAAATTGTACAAGTACTCAACTTTCTTGCTGTAAACCTGAACCGAACCCTGAAGCAACAAAGCAGCTACAAACCCACGACAACACAAACTCAAAACCCCCAATTTTTTCTTACAACCCTAAAAAAAAATCAAATGATAAGAAGCTTCAGAATCAAAGCACAGACCTTCGGCGAAATTAACAGGAATCTTCCCATCTTCTTCTTCGTTTCCGGTGATTTCTCCGGTACATATCTTGAGGAGGTACTCTTCTAGCTTCTCCGATAAATCAACTTCCCAATTCGCCACCAAATCTCTCTCCGGCTGTACCGTGTGAATCCTCTCCCCGCCGTGACTCGTCATTTACTGTAGAGACGATCGGAGCTTAAGCTTCTGAAGTGAGAGATGGGGTGATTCATACCCTTAATCGTAAACCCCCGAGAAAGGGGGAGAAACCCTAGAAATAGTGAATTGGGAACTTCAACGCAAATCAGAGAGTTTCAATTGAAATTTGAGAAATTTTCTGGGAGGCGGAGGGGCGTAAGGATCCAACTCGAGAGAATTCAAGTGATTTACTTAAAGAGAGAAGGAACCAATCTGCGAGAGTGAGATAGAGACAGAGTGTTTGGGGGAAAGTGAGAGATCCGAAATATTTTGACTTCTCGATGTTTTCCCGCTTTTCATAAAAGGCCAAATACTGTTGGGCTTAACTCATTTGTTGGGCTTTTCCCGTCTCAGACCTCTCAATTTTCGGCTCATATTTATTAATCTAATATATAGTACGGTATTCATATGATATAGCTTTTCACGTAATTAAGTTTATTATTAATGATTTATGTAACCATGTATTTATATAGAATTTTTTAAATTTTATTATCTTATTATTTTATCGATTTTTCTCAGAACTAACTCGAAACCGGCAAAATTTATTAATTTGATGTGTTTATTGATTTATAAAATTTCTAACGGTATATAACAATGTTATAATGATAAAAATGTGTTTGTAGTTAAGTTATTGTGTATCCATAATTCAATTACCTTTAATTTTGCACATTGTTTGCTAATTTGTAGAGGAGTTAGTTGATTACAGCTTGCAAATCGATCTATATGAATAATGATTTTATTTTTGTCTATTTTTTTTTTTTGCATACGTTCATGATTATGCTAACTGCATTATCTGTAATTTGAATAATTATGATGGTAAGATAATTCAATAATTACGGTGATTCACAAGATGACTACACAAGAAAGTGAAATGTTTACTTTGCACTTGGCTGGTACGAGTAATAGACTAGAGTTAAGATATTTCATGCACAAAATACATGACCAGATATTATGTAAGGGAAAAGTTTCATAAATCGATCAATACTTGTTAGCTTATACTATTAGATTAACAAAATCCCATAAACCAGCTACATACTAATATACTATTTCCAAACAAAAATTAACTTGACAAAAAAATCAACTAAATAAAGTTTCTCCGTAGCTCGACTGATCAGTCTAATCTCCATGTTCTTTGATTCATTTATTATATATATATATGATAGATGAGGTGGCCTGATATAATTTTATATTAGGAAGCATTCATTTCCCGACGCTCGTGGAGGCAACACTCCAAATTCAGATTAATCATAAATTAATGACATTCTCGTACGTTTTTCTTCAGGTATCAAAACGAAGCATCTAGTTTTGTAGTTATGTGGATTAAATCTGTTGTAACCGTCGTGTATCAAGGAACATGTGTAAATACAAGTTTAATTTTAATATAAACTAGTATTTATTCTTTATAAATTTTATCACCGACTTTATACTGTAAAACACTTTCTTATCTTTTATTTTATCTCGCCTATAAATGCGTTTCACCTCCACCTAAGAGCATGATTATCCACTGAACCCCTTTTTGGGTTTCTAAAACTTTTTTATTTTTGCTTTATCTGATTTAAAAAAAAAAAATTAAAATCGCACCAATTGCGGGCCGCCACGTGTCGGTGGGACCCGCAAACAGTGCACAAAACCCATCTGAAGCGATCCTCAACTCACGTCTTCTGTCACCGTTTTTAAAATATTGGTGGAGCCCACACACACCTTTTTGCCTAAGAAACCGTTTTACATACTGCAATAATGCTGCTCTAACTCGTCTCTCTCTTGAAACCCAGCATCAGAGAAAGAAAAGAAACAGATAAAATGTGTGGCGGTGCTATCATTTCCGATTTTGTTCCTATCCTCACCAAGGCCAAGGGTAGGAAACTCACGGCGGAGGAACTCTGGTCTGAGCTCGATGCTTCCGCCGGCGACTATTTATGGGGTTTCCATCCCACCTCCAAGCTTCAGTCCACCAACCAAGAAGGTAATATTAAAATTAATCATGCAAGAAAATATTTAGTAATATGAATATCTAAGAAAATTAAATAGTTGGAGTAATTAAAGATATTTTCAGTAAATTAAAAAGGAAGAATTATTTTCTAGAAGCTGCATGAGTAATGATGATAAAAGATTATGTAAAATAATTATTTAGTTTATTGTGGAACTTTGCTGTATATGTAATCTTGCACCTTTAAACTTTAGAAGTGGCGTTGAAAGATGAGGCGGTGGTGAATAAGAGGGAGCCTGCGACGGAGAAACGGAGGAGGAAGAACGTTTACAGAGGGATACGCAAGCGTCCCTGGGGAAAATGGGCGTCAGAGATACGAGATCCGCGAAAAGGCACCAGAGTCTGGCTCGGGACGTTCAACACGGCGGAGGAAGCCGCCATGGCTTATGACGTTGCGGCTAAGCGTATCCGCGGCGACAAAGCCAAGCTCAACTTCCCAGATCTTATTCCTCCTCCTGCCACTCCGGCGCTGACGTCATCTCCACCATCAGACGATCAGCCTCCGGCGAAGAAGCTCTGCTTACTCTCTCAGAGCGAGTTAACTCAGCTGAGTTTCCCGGACGAGTGCATTGGGTTCGGGAACGGTGGCCAGTTTCAGAACCATAGTTACGGGTTTGAGCCTGGTTACGATCTTAAACAGCAGATATCGAGCTTGGAGTCTTTCCTTGAGCTTGACGGTACCACGGCGGAGCAACCGAGTCAGCTCGACGAGTCAGTGGATATGTGGATGATTGATGATGTCATCTCATCGTATGCATAAAATAAAGTAAATGTAATAAGTGGAAATCAAATAAAGTCTGTAATAGATGGAACATATGTATGTAACCGCCGTTACTTTCTAAGGCTTTACCGTTACATGGAACTGATGATGATGATGATTATGTGTTGTCGTTGGTCATGTGTGTGGAGTTATCGTGAATCATTAATCATATCGAGCGTTATATTCAAGGTTCATGGTATTGTTATTTTGTTTTACTTACTTTACCACTACACCTGATTACAACAAAGTTTACGTATCGTCACTAGTACAAACAACATTACAATATTTTTTTTTAAATTCCCTTTTGTCTTATAAATTTAAGACGGGCATGAAGAGACGAAGTAGCAGTCTTTTTCTTTTGCCGATTCTCGTAGGTACGTATGATTCTCGTGTACCTATGAAAAAGGTTATATGATGATGTTTTAAGTATTTCTTTTTCATTATTCATAGGGAACTTTAATGGAAAAAGTCTGATCCGTTACAACATCGAAATTCTGAAAATATCTTGATTTTGAGAAAAGAGAACACAATAGCAACATCTTACCTACGAGATAAACTTCATAACTCGAAGAACCATATCTTGAACGCAAAATTACAATAATTTTTAAAACTATTTTTTAAAAACTTTATTTGATTTAAAGATTCTTCTATAGTCTAGCACGTCGTTGATTAAGACGCTAAGATTTTTTTGTTCTCTTGTAAGGGCCTGACTGGTTTAACCGCAGCGGTTGCGGTTGCGGTTGCAGGAGTTTGCGGATGCGGGTGGTTGCGGTTTCTAGCGGTTTTAAGAGATTTGTACGACTGGTTATGCGGTTAGAAATTTGTGCATTTGCGGGATACTTATGACTGGTTAACTACCAAATGCAGCAGCAGTTAAATAATAAATTAACAATATTTACATTTTATACAATTATAAAAATATCAAAAATAATAATATTATAATAAATATAAAATTTATATTTAGAAAGTTATAGTTTAAATTTTTTAAAAATATAGAAAATATTTTTATTTTAAAGTTTTATAATATTAATTAAAATTTAATTGATATATTTTAGCATTTTTATAATTTCAGTTTAATTTTTTTATTGAATTTTTTTATTTTTGTATTTATATTGTTTAGGAAAAAAAATAAATTTTTTTTATCCTCCCGCAAACGCCCGCAACCGCAAACGCTAGCTGGAACCAGCTTTTGAATTTATGAGGTTCAGAGCGATTTGGAGCGATTTGGAGCGGTTTAGAGCGGTTTGAGCGATTGTTGCAAAACGCCAGCAACCGCTACCAACCGCAAAAGCTGCGTTTGCGGGTGGTAGCGGGAAAACCAGTCATACCCTAAATGTGGTTCAACTGTAAACTAATTACCCTATCATATCTTGAAATCTGTCTTACGTATACATGTCAAATCTCTTAGAAACACAAAGAGTTATAAGAATAACTTTTCTTATTAGCTTTAAAAACTACTCAAAACTAAACCTCTCAATATGTTTCACTTAGATCATATGGAACACCTCTCCATTAGACATATATTTATATGAAAGACAATTCCCTTTAACATGTGGAATATGGAAAACACAAACCTAACATAAATAGAAACTTCTTTTTCCTATTTCTAGGTTTCCTTATTGTGTTTATCTTAACATATTAAACATCTAATAATATGTTAAGTTTCCACAAGCTTGGAATTATCCAACATTCACCCCCTTAATTCCAACTTGAATTAGGGAGATCAATTTCTTGAACTCCGATTATGCTCCTCATTTGCTTGAACATAATTCTTGCTAATGGCTTGGTAAGGATATCGGCTTTCTGCTCAACACCCGGCACATGCTCCACTTCGATATGCCCGTTCTCCACACACTCACGAATGAAGTGATACTTCTTGAGTACATGCTTACTCCTTCCATGGAAAACTGGATTCTTGGTTAGAGCAATGACTGATTTGTTGTCGATCCTAAGCTTGACTCTCTCGCCTTCTTTACTTAGTATCTCACTCAACAACTCATTGATCCATATAGCTTGCTTTGCTGCTTCTGTTGCTGCCATGAACTCTGCTTCGCATGATGACAATGCAAACGTCTGCTGCTTCTGCGACGTCCAAGTAATCAGTGATGAACCGTAGTAGAATGCATGTCTTGACGTGCTCTTCCCGTCATCGAGATCAATGTTGTGACTGCTGTCACTATAACCAACGACACTCCTTGACCCATCTCTCTTGAAGAACAGACCGAAGTTTGTTGTTCCTTTCACATACCGCAGTATGTGCTTGATGGCTTGTCCGTGAGAGTCTCTCGGATTGTGCATGTATCTGCTAAGAACACCTACTGCGTAACACAGGTCGGGTCTTGTGTGAAGCAGATACCTCAAACATCCTATGATTCTTCTGAACTCGGTAGCATCTATCTCTTGTTCATCTTCAGCTTTTGAGATCTTCAAATTCGCCTCCATTGGAATTTGAGTTGCGTTACACGCTTCCATCTTTGTGTCACGCAGGATTCCTTGAGCATACCTCTCTTGCTTTATTCTGATTCCGTCTGCTCCTTGAATCACCTCTATGCCAAGGTAGTACGTTAGCTTACCTAGATCTGACATCTCGAACTTCTTAGACATCTCCTCCTTGAATTGCCTAATTACCTTAAGTGAAGTTCCTGTCACAAATAGATCATCAACGTAGATGACAATGATCAAGACGTCTCCTCCTTCAGTCTTGCAGTACACTGATGGTTCCTTCGTGCACTTCTCAAATCTCATCTCCTTGATAACCTGATCGAGTTTTACATTCCATGCCCTGGGTGCCTGGCGTAACCCATACAGAGCCTTGTGTAACACATACACTCGATCCTCTTGTCCTTTCTTGTCGAAACCTTCAGGTTGAGTTACATACACTAACTCCTTTAGATCTCCATTCAAGAAAGCGGTCTTCACGTCCATGTGATGTATCTCCCAACCGTTCGTTGCTGCGAGGGCTATTAAGAGCCGAATGGTTTCAAGTCTTGCCACTGGTGCAAACACTTCATCGAAATCTATTCCTTCTCTTTGTACATAGCCTTTTGCCACAAGTCTCGCCTTATACTTGCTCACTGTACCATCCGCCTTTCTCTTGATCTTGAAGATCCACTTCAACCCTATGGGTTTCACTCCAGCCGGTCTATCCACAAGTTCCCATGTCTTGTTTCTTGTGATAGACTCCAACTCGGCCACCATCGCTTCAACCCATTCTCGTACGTGTTCAGCTTCAAAATAGTTCTCTGGCTCGCCATCCACTGTGAGCAACAGCATTGCACTTTCTTGATCTGCAAGTAACACATAATCATCGAGATAACTTGGTTTTGTTATGGTTCGGCCTTGTCTGGTCACCAGCGGTTGACCTCCACCGTTTTGGTTTGCATTGTGATCCGCATCTTCTTCTTCTTCCTCATCTTGGTTTATAGCTTCCTGTTCATGATCCTCACCTTGATCATTACCTTCTTCTATATCACCCTCATGTGGAAGCTTAAGCATGCTCGGTTCACAGTCAGCTTGGTTTGTTGTAGACGCCCAGTCCCAAGCTTTCTCTTCATCGAAAATCACATCTCTACTCACCATCACCTTCCTTCTGTCTGGATTATAAAGTCTGTAGGCTTTGGAACCCGGCTCAGTTCCAAGATTGACCATACTCTTTGATCTCTCATCCAACTTCTTCAGATAAGGACCAGTGATTTTCGCATGAGCTACACAACCGAATATCAAGTGCTTGATATTTGGTTTCCTCGATGTAAGGCATTCGTATGGCGTTTGATTCTTCAAGGCTTTTGTAGGAACTCTGTTGATGAGGTAAGTTGAATGTCGTACAGCTTCACCCCACAAGTTGTTCGGCATCTTCATTGCCTTCAGCATACTTCTTGTCATTCCCATCAAGGTTCGGTTTCTCCTCTCCACAACACCGTTTTGTTGAGGTGTGTAAGGCGCGGTTAGGTGCCTTTTAACTCCATTCTCTTCACAGAATAAATTGAACTCAGCTGAGGTAAACTTTCCTCCTCTATCGGTGCGAAAGGTTTTGATGGTTGAGCCGGTCTGCTTCTCTACACTCTCTTTAAACCTTTTGAATCGATCGAATACCTCACTCTTCTCCTTCTATAGCATAACCCACATATACCTAGAGAAGTCATCGATCAAGACAAAGACATACTTATTTTTTGCAGGCGTTGGTGGTGTGATTGGACCACACAAATCTCCATGCAATAACTCTAATGGCTTTGTCGCACGAAACATGGCTTTGGTCGGGAATGACTGTCTGATCTGCTTCCCTGCGAGACATGCGTCACACACGCTTTCTTCGTGTGTTACACATGGCATTCCTACGACCATCTCCTTCCTTACCATGTTGTTCATTACTCCATAGCTTATATGTCCTAGTCGAGCATGCCACCTCCATGTAGCATCTACGTCCCTGACATGAATACACTCCGGGTAGCTTATCTCCATAGGGGTCTTGTAGAGACGGTTTGGAGATCTTGTCACACGAACTAGCAACCTTCCATGCGAATCTGTGAGCGTTAAGTAGACATCTTTCATGTTAACCTCACATCCGTTCTCTGTTGCTTGCCCAAGACTCAATATATTGTGCTTCAGATCGGGTATGTAGTATATGTCCTTGAGTGCCTTCTTCTCCAGTCTTGCATACAAAAGTAACCACATCCTTTCCTACAATGTCAACACACGATCCATCACCAAACTTTACTTTCCCTTTGGTGTTGAGATTCAAGCTCGAAAAGAACTCCTTATTCCCTGTCATGTGATTGCTCGCTCCATTATCCAAATACCAGACACTTGCATCGCCTTTGTTGATATCAAGATTCTTCGGAATCACCTTATCTTCGTTCAAAAACACCACCTTGTGTACATAGAGTGCATCGGCCTCTTCTGTCTCGTTTAGGTTGGTTTCTTGATCCTTCTCTGTCTTTTCGGGACAGACAGTTGCGTAGTGACCAGGCTTGTCACATCTCCAACATATCAGCTTTGAACGATTCTTCTTCGAGTTGTTATCTTTGGTGTGTGACGCACGGTTTTGGTTGTGTGATCTACCTCGACCTCTGCCTCTACCGTTCCTTCCTCTTCCTCTACCACGGGAATTCTCATAGCCCCTCTGACTATGCTCTTCATTGTTCGAAAACATCAGCTTCCCTTGGTTTTCTTTCTGAGTTTCTTCTCTTACACGCTCCTCGTACGCCTTAAGCCTTCCAACTATGTCTTCAAACCCCGTCGAGTTGAGATCTAGGACTTGCTCAAGTGATGCTACGATCTGGATATACTTGTGTCTTGGAAGACCCTTCAAGAACTTCTTGACCATCTTGGATTCTTCTATGTTTTCTCCCAACGAGGTTGCTTTGGATGATAGGCCCGATATCTTCCCCGCGAAGTCATCGACCGTATCTGCATCATCCATCTTCAACCTATCAAACTCTGTCATCAACGTCTGAAGTCTCGCTTCCCTTACACGATTAGCTCCTCGGTGTCGCGACTTGATGGCGTTCCAGATCTCTTTTGATGCGGTTTGTTCTCCCACCTGGAGAATCAAAGTCTCTGGAACAGATTGAAACAAAAAAGCTATCGCAACATCGTTCTTCTTTTGATCATCTGAACCGGGTTCGATTGTGTCCCACACTTCATGAACACGTAGAAGAACCTTCATCCTCATCGACCAAACTGTGTAGTTTGTTGATGACAACATCGGACATTGGATGGATGTAGATCCAAAGTCCTTCGTGCGTGGAGCCCTAGTCACGTCAGCCATCTTGCCGTCGCGATCTCTTGTTCACAAGCACCAGGATCTTAAGCTACAACTTAAGCTTAGATCGAGTCTCCAACCTGAGGCTCTGATACCAATTCAAATCTCTTAGAAACACAAAGAGTTATAAGAACAACTTTTCTTATTAGCTTTGAAACTACTCAAAACTAAAGCTCTCAATATGTTTCACTTAGATCATATGGAACACCTCTCCATTAAACCTATATTTATATGAAAGACAATTCCCTTTAACATGTGGGATATGGAAAACACAAACCTAACCTAAATAGAAACTTCCTTTTCCTATTTTGTTTATTTATTGTGTTTATCTTAACATATTAAACATCTAATAATATGTTAAGTTTCCACAAGTTTGGAATTATCCAACAACATGCATATGATTAAAATAAAATAACGTTGATTAATTGGTTTAGGTGCATGAACCTTTTTGAACACTATATTGTCAATAGGTATGTAGGTATAGAACATTCAACAAAGCACCTAGATCAGAAATCACATGTAGCAAGAAAAGGTTGCGAAGAAGAACTTTGCGACTGATCAGATTCATGTAATCATCTAATGTATGGTATTAATTATGTTATCAGTGAAAACAAGTCACGACTAATACATGAAACGATCACAAGCAATGACCAAATCAAGAAGATGCTTCACCTAAGTTCCAATAAACTGTTGTTTTGTTACTATGGTTGTAAGTCCGCATGAACAGATCAGAAGATGACGTAGAGAGTCAGACCACAATATACGACACTCAAAGCTCCTTTCTGATCCGAGCCACACATTTCATGACAAGCAAGCACTAATAAACTGTTGTTCTGCTACTATGATCGTGAGTCTACATGAACAAATCAGAAGCGATCTAGATAGATTTTCAAACCACAGTACACGATACTCTTAGTTTCCCGACTGATCTTAGCTACAAATTCCAAATAGTTTCAAATCATTATTCTAGAGCTTAGAGCTAATCCCAAGGAGTGTCCCGTATTGGTACGGACAATATCTAGCTCATCCGCTCGCATAACTTTGATGAATAAGTAGAGAAATAGAAATATAATTATTTACTTTTTCTACTAAATGGAAATTGTTTTTTTTTTGTTTCGAAAGATAATTAAATGGAAATTGTTAGCTTTTCCTTATTTCAGATTTAAGAAATATGTTAAGGATAAATCCTATAAGTATTGTAGTCTCTTTCTAAAGATAAAGAATAATACATTCGATCAATTACAGTAACAACTTTCTTAGACCATCTTTATCGGTAGTTTTTAATAGAAGTTTTACAGAAAAAGTTAGTGGTGGACCCCACATATCACCATAAAAACCAGTGACAAAAGTGATCAAATAAGGATTGGTTTTATGTACTGTTCGCGGACCCCACTGACACGTGGCAACACGCAATTGGTTGCCAACAAAAAAAAAACAAAAAAATTTAAGAAACTCTAAAACCCATTTACCGATAATCATTCCATTTTTCTTCGTTGTTTCTTCTTCATAACCACAAATTCCAACAACATGTCCATGAACGCCCAGAAGCGTCTCGCAGCATCCGTAATGAACTGCGGGAAAGAAAAACTGTGGCTTGATCCCAGCGAATCTAAGGATATCTCCATGGCTAATTCCAGTAAGATTTTGATACTCTTTTGTTGTTTGATTGAGTCTTACTCTTACGTAAGATCTCATGTTGATAATCTTATCTATACTATTATTTGCAAAGTAAATTTTTACAATGAAGCTCTCACGTTGAAAGTTAGAGTGATTAATATCGTTTATACCCTTAATGAATAAAATGTATAAATAAATTAAAAAATAAAAACAAAATTTTAATTGATTTTGATTAGATAATTGATTATTATTAAGAATAGTAAGAATTATCCAAAATCTGAAAATATAATTTAAAAAAGAGATAACTTTTGTATATATTGTATTGTTATCTCAAAAAGTCTTTAAGTAAAAAGTTAAAAACATAAATTCAATAACTAAATATTAATTAAATAAAATTATTAATTATATAATCTATACTATTATTTGCGAAGTCAATTTTTGGAATCGAGCTCTCACGTTAAAAGTTAGAGCGGTTAATATCGTTTATATCCTTAATGAATCAATTATATAAATTAGTCAAAAATAAAAACGAATTTTAAATCTATATGATTAAATAAATGATTAAAATTAATAATAATTAGGATTATCAAAAATATAAATAATTAAAAACGAATTTCTATAAAACATAAGATAATTCTTAAATATATTGTGTTTTTATCTGTTTATACCCATAATGAATCAATTATATAAATTAGTCAAAAAATAAAAATGAATTTAAATATATCTGATTAAATAAATGATTAAAATTAATAATAATCAGAATTATCAAAAATATAAATAATTAAAAACAAATTTCTATAAAACATAAGATAATTCTTAAATATATTGTGTTTTATCTGAAAATAACATTATTTTTTTGGAATTGAGCCTTCACGTAAAACATTTGAGCGGTTAATATCGTTATACCTTTAATGAATCAATTATATAAATTAGTAAAAAATAAAAACAAATTTTAAATCTATCTAATTAAATAAATGATTAAAATTAATAATAATCAGAATTATCTAAAATATAAATAATTAAAAAACAAATTTCTATAAAACATAAGATTATTCTTAAATATATTGTGTTTTTATCTGAAAATAGTATTCTTTTATTATAAAGTATAAATTTTAATGTTTGATTTATTTTTTTAAAACATAATTAATAATTTATTATGTTGGTTTTTTATTTAATAATTATAAACTAATAAATATCTATAAAAACACTATGCCCGCATGTGCGTAGAGAATACCTAGTTAAAAATAGAATATTGAATTATCCAAAATTTAAAAATATAATTTAAAAAGATAATTTCTATATATATATTGTATTGTTATCTGAAAAAATATTTTAGTAAAACATTAAAAACATAAATTATATAATTAAATATCAATCAAACAATTTTTTTTAATTATATAATTTAAAACTATTATTTGCAAAGTAAATTTTCGCAATGGAGTTCTCACGTTGAAAGTTAGAGTGGTTAATATCGTTTAACCCTTATTGAATAAATTTTTTAAATAAATTAAAAAATAAGAATCAAATTTTAATTGATTTTGATTAGATAATTGATTAATATTAAGAATAGTAAGAATTATCTAAAATCTGAAAATATAATTTAAAAAAGAGATGACTTCTGTATATATTGTATTGTTATCTGAAAAAGTCTTTAAGTAAAAAGTTAAAAACGTAAATTCTATAACTAAATATTAATTAAATAAAATTATTAATTATATAATTTAAAATAGAATATTAAATTATCCAAAATCTAAAAATTATAATTAAAAAAGATAATATATATATATATATATTGTATTGTATTGTATTGTTATATGAAAAAGTATTTTAGTAAAACGTTAAAAACATAAATTATATAATTAAATATTAATTAAATAATTTTTATTATTTATATATATATATATATATAAATATGTTTGCTTCTCTCCTAAGCTATCTACGTGGAAAGTTACTCTCTGACAGACCGACACGTGTCTCTGGGTTTTATTTTTTTGGCTAGACTTGAGTTTAACTTTAGGCTTATACAATAAACTAGGCCTGGGCATTTTATCCGGACCCGAAACCGACCCGAAACCGACCCGAAAAACCCGGTTCGGGTAGGAATCGACCCGATCAAATTATCCTATCGGGTCTTGTTGCAGAGGAGCCGCGGTTCTTGGACTCAACCCGACCCAAACTCGAAACCCGATGGGTACCCGAATTAATAATATAAATTAAATAAAATGCATTAAGGGGGAATCGAAGATGGGTTATTTGTCTAGAGAACATGGGGGTCACTAGGAGACAACAAATTGTTATTGTATTTCGCATAGTTTAGTATATATACACATTTTAATATAATAAAAACATAAATTTTGAATAAAATTTTGAATATTTTCGGATATATAAATATTTTCAAATATATTTTTGTATTTTTAGGTCTTTTTTAGATCAACCTGAACCGAACCCGATCCGAAACCGAACCCGACCCGAAACCGAACCGAATCCGAACCGATAAATTCTAATTATCCGAATGGGTCTAACTATCTAAGACCCGACCCGGACCCGGCACAACCCGGACCGACCCGGAACCGAAATTTTTAAATTACTCTATCGGGTCCTAAACTCTTAGACCCGAAAGATCCGAACCCGAAAGGACCCGACCCGAATCCTATCCGACGACCCGAATGCCCAGGCCTACTATAAACAATTGACAGGGACTTTTTACTCTTTAATATTATTGAATGTGTTAATTATTTCTTAATACATAGTAGATAAAACAAAAAAAAACACGCATTACGATATGAACGTTATATTATCATCAAAGCAATATTTAACATATGTACCTCATCCTGTGATAATTTATAAAGTAGCAATGAATCTATGAGTTCAGCAAATTTGCAATTACCTACTTCAAAATTTTAAGTATATAAACAGTTAACAATAGTGTGTTGAATATTATATTCATATGATTTAAAAGCATTTACAAATTTTTATTTTTAAACTTACACCAAAAACTTTACGAAAGTAAATATCCATTCATATTCTCAACCACTTCAAATATCACCAACGCCAAAAAAATTTAACCAAGAGCACGAAAACTATAATATATTTAAAACTACAACAAATACATTAGTTAATGAAAAATCCTTTTTAAAAAATATTATGGATGCATACATAAATATTTAGTGAAATGTATAAAAAGAAATAAAAGTAACGATAACTCGAAGAATAAAATGTATAAGACTAAGAATATTAATGATTTGTGATTTAATATATATTTGTCACAAAAAACTTAATAAAAAAATACATACTTTGTTTTAAGAACATTAAAAATCACGTTAAAATTTTTAACATTTTTAAAAAAATTATGAATCAATAATATTAAATTTATCCGAAAAATTCAGCACTAAATACATAAAAAAAAAAAACTTTAAACCTTATAATCCTAAGTATTATTCTAAACCAAACCTTAAACCCAACCTAAACCAAACGCTAAACCAAACGCTAAACCAAACGCTAAACCTTTTCTACTACATAAACCCTAAATCCTACCTAACCCTAAACCCTACCTAAACCTAGACCTTAACCCTATCTAACCCTAAACCCTACATAAACGTAACCCTAATCCCTAAACCCTTCATAGTACCTAAACCCTAAACCTATCTAACCGTAAACCTACCTAACCCTAAACCCTATTTAACCCTAAACCCTACCTAATCCTAAACCCCTCCTAACCCTAAAACCCTACCTAAAACCTAACCCTAAATCCTACCTAACCCTAAACCCTACCTTACCTTAACCCTACATAACCCTAAACCCTACTAACCCTACCTAACCTAAACCCTTTCTAACCCTAAACCCTTTCTAGCCCTATACCCTACCTAACCCTAAACCCTACTAACCTTAAACCCAACTAACCATAAACCCTTCTTAACCCTAAACCCTACCTAAACCTAAACCCTACCTAACCCTAAACCCTACCTACCCTAAACCCTTTCTAACCCTAAACCCTACCTAACCCTCCTTCTAACCCTAAACCCTACCTAACCATAAACCCCTTCTAACCCTAAACCTGATCTAACCCTAAACCATGCCTAACCCTAAACCGTACCTAAACCTTTCTAGCCCTAAATCCTACTAACCCTAAACCCTTTCTAACCCTAAACCATGCTAACCCTAAACCCTAACTAATTCTAAACCCTATCTAACCCTAAACCCTACTAACCCTAAACCCTACCTAACCCTAAAACCTTTCTAACCCTAAACCCTTTCTAGCCCTAAACCCTACCTAACCCTAAACCCTACTAACCCTAAACCCTACTAACCCTACTAACCCTAAACCCTACCTAATTCTAAACCCTACGTAACCCTAAACCCTACCTAACCCTAAACCCTACCTAACCTAAAACCTAACCCTTAACCCTACCTAACCCTAACCCTAAACCCTACTAACCCTACCTAACCTAAACCCTTTCTAACCCTAAACCCTTTCTAGCCCTAAACTCTACTTAACCCTAAACCCTACTAACCTTAAACCTTACTAACCCTAAACCCTTTCTAACCCTAAACCCTACCTAACCTCAAACCCTACCTAACCCTAAACCCTACCTACCCTAAACCCTTTCTAACCCTAAACCCTACGTAACCCTAAACCCCTTCTAACCCTAAACCCTTTCTAACCCTAAACCCTAAACCCTACCTAACCCTAAACCCCTTCTAACCCTAAACATGACCTAACCCTAAACCCTAAACCCTTTCTAACCCTAAACCATGCTAACCCTAAACCCTACCTAATTCTAAACCCTACCTAACCCTAAACCCTACCTACCCTAAACCCTTTCTAACCCTAAACCCTACGTAACCCTAAACCCCTTCTAACCCTAAACCCTTTCTAACCCTAAACCCTACCTAACCCATTCTAGCCTTAAATCATAACCCTAAACCCTTTCTAACCCTAAACCATGCTAACCCTAAACCCTACCTAATTCTAAACACTACCTAACCCTAAACCCTACTAACCCTAAACCCTACCTAACCTAAACCCTACCCAACCCTAAAACCTTTTTAACCCTAAACCCTTTCTAGCCCTAAACCCTACCTAACCCTAAACCCTACTATCCCTAAACCCTACTAACCCTAAACCCTACCTAACCCTACTAACCCTAAACCCTACTAACCCTAAACCCTACCTAACCCTAAACCCTACCTAACCCTTAACCCTACCCACCCTAAACCCTTTTTAACCCTAAACCCTTTCTAACCCTAAACCCTACCTAACCCTAAACCCTGCTAACCCTAAACTCTGCCTAAACCTAACCCTAAAACTCTACCTAAACCTAACCATAAATCTCATCTAACGCTAAAACTCTACCAACCCTAAACACTAAAAAATAATCTCAAAACTTAAAGTTAAAAAAACCTAAACTCTACCACCATATGTAATTTGCTGTTGTGATATTCAAATAACAAATTACATAAATAATCTCATCTAACGCTAAAACTCTACCAACCCTAAACACTAAAAAATAATCTCAAAACTTAAAGTTAAAAAAACCTAAACTCTACCGATATGTAATTTGCTGTTGTGATATTCAAATAACAAATTACATAGCGGATTTTAAATCTTACATCCATTATTTTAATTGCCAAAATATTTTGAAAATTGTATCTTATGAATAATAAAGGTAAATTATATTTTAATAACGTTAAATTTTGTTAAAATAGAATGAAAAACTATTATCACAAATAAATAAAGAATTTTGATGAAATTTGAAAATCTTCGAATCAATAACAATTAATTAGTAATATTTCAAAAACCCTTAAACTATTATAGCTGTAGAATCTAAAAAAAAAAATTAAAGTTCTCAAACATTTATTTGCCAATAACCATCCTTAAAGCTTTGCTCATTCACAAAAAATAATATTCTTTACATAAATTGCAAACAAGTTTTGTTTTTTGACTAGAGACCCAACTTTAAATTATACCACTAAAATATTTTAATATTTAATTATTCAGAAATAACAAGTTAATGTTCTTAAAACAATAACCATCCTTAAATCTTTGCTCATTCAAAAAAATAATATTCTTTACATAAATTGGAAACAAGTTTTGTTTTTTGACTAGAGACCCAAGTTTAAATTATACCACTAAAATATTTTAATATTTAATTGTTCAGAAATATATATATTTATATATTCGAGAGTAGACAATGCATAGATGATACTAAATTGATCGCAAGAATTCTTTTTGGAAAACACAATATAACTAGTATGGTATACAAAGAACTTTTAAAAAATTTATGAAAATGTTTAAGCCCGCATCGCGGACAAAACACCTAGTTCTTAATATACTGATTAATTTATTATATAAATAACTCTAGGGTGATTTTGCTGTATAACCATATTGAGAAAAAATAAAGAATATAGCTATGTGTTGAAAAATGTGTCAATTTGCCATATTATTGGACATTATAGTCCTTTACGAGCGCGTGAATGTGTGTATATCACACACTACAACCAATACTATTCTATTTATGTTGTCAATATAGAATGGATTATTTCGAACATAAATATAACAATAGAGAATAATATAATTTTTTTAATACTATTTATTTATAGGGTTCAATGCAATTTAATCAGTGGACAATATGAACAAGCATATTTATTCGTAGGACAAGTGTTTAATGTAAAATAAATTATGTGAAATAACATAATTAGTTGATATATTACAAAATAAAATATACCATTCTATATTTGATGACCATATAGTATATCATGTAGATATATGTATATGAAAAAAAATATTGAGAGTAAGGGGGAAAGGAAGAAAAGCGAAGACGGGGATGATAAAAATGAAAAAAGAGTTTACGGACGAAGCTGAAAAGATGCATAATGTCTAATAAATAGAAGAGTATAAAGAACATGATGGGATGATAAAAAAAGAAGAGGAAAGAAGTACAAAGAGGAAAATGGAGAGAGAGAGAGAGAGGAAAGTAAGAGGAGAGAAGAGGCGGGGGAGGGAAAGAAGTGAAGAGAGAGAGAGAATCTGGGAGAGGAAAAAGAGGAGAAAAAAAAGTGTAATTTCTATTCTATTTTATATTTTATAAATAGAATACAACAATATAATATTTGAACATTATATATTAGAGAAAGAGAGGGGAAAAAAGAAGTGAAAGAGAGAGGGAGAAGGAAAAGAAAGAGTGATATGTGGATGGAGATTGGAGAGGGAGATTGATAGAGATTGAGGAAAGATGAATTTTATTGCTACTATTCTATATAACTTTATGTAATAGAATAGAACAAAACTTTATTATTATTGCATATATTCAATTTTATAAATATATGTTAGTTTTACAAAATTCAAAACATGTCATATACGAAAAAAAATCTATGTTTTTTATAAGTATATAAGAAATTCAAATTATAATTTTTCTAACTTATAAAGTTAATTAAAAAGAGAGGTGAAAATGAGAAAGGGTAATATGGCAAATAATATATAAATATCATAGCCTATTTTTTGTTATGGTTATACACTTAATTTTTATTCCACTATGGACATGATACCCAATTTCCCATAACTCTATCAGGGCAGAACATTAGACCATCAACATCCTTGGATCCTTAAAAGGGGTCTTTAGCAAAAAAATTTTATTAAAATTATGGGGTCCCAGCAAAAACTAAATAACCGGTAACAAAAACTACAAAATAAGGACCGATTTACGTTGGATCTTTGCACTGTTCGTGGGCTTCACCGACGCATGGCGGCCCGCGATTGGTTCCCTTTAAATTTTTTTTTTCAGATGGAAAAAGAAAAAAAAATTTCCTAAGAAACCTATCAGGGATAATCATGCCCTTAGGACTCTTGTCAAGGATGGTTTAATTATCAGGAAACTCTCCAAGATCCACTCACGTGCTCATGCAAGGACTTTGAACGAGGCCAAACGAAAGGGTCGTCACTCTGGTTCTGGTAATGAATGCAAAATCTATTTTTTTGGTCGCATTTTTTTTTATAAGCTTGTGATAGATTTGAGATTTCCTTATTCAACGTTTATTGGGTTTTCAGGTAAGAGAAAGGGCACAAGAGAGGCGAGGCAACCGACCAAGTTTCTCTGGATGAATAGAATGAGGGTGTTGAGGCGTTTCCTTCTCAACTACCGTGAGAAAAACAAGATCGACAAGCACATGTACCATGAAATGTACATGAAAGTGAAGGGTGGGGTGTTTAAGAACAAGTGTGTGCTTATGGAGAGCATCCACAAGTACACGGTTGAGAAGGCGAGAGAGAAGACACTCTCTGACCAGTTTGAGACCAAACGTGTTAAGAACAAGGCTAGCAGGGAGAGAAAGTTGGCGAGAAAGTTGGCGAGAAGGGAGAAACGTTTAGCTAGAGGAGCCGGAGGTGGAGAGATAGCTGTTGTGTCTTAAGTTTACTTCTTCAATAAGATATTGTTTTCTTTTACATGATTTTGTTGGAACCGTTTTCTCTCAAAGCACCATTAAACCTACCACCCTAAGTGGAGTGCTTAATTATTATTTTTTTGGTTTTTTCTCTAATTTTTTTTTTAAAAAACGAATCAATTGCGGATCACTACGTGTCAGTGGACCCGCGAAGCAGCTCAAGCATCGACACCAGATCTGGCGTCTTTGGCGTCGTTTCTTCTTCTTTTGTGGTGGAACCCACCCCTAAGCACTCCTCTTAGCTCATGCATTAATCCTGCTCTCATGGTTGGGATCTCACTAATTTACTATTAATTTGGGAAACCGGTCATTAAAATTCCAAACTTACAGATTTTGGCTATTTAAAGCATATACTTAGGCTTAGACAACTTAAAACATCAAACTTTGACTTTTATTTTAATCTTAAACTTTGTTTGACAAAGCCACATTGTTAAACTCTCTAACAGAATTATAAACAGAGTTAATTAACTCCTCATTTAGATGGCCAAAGTATATTTCACCAATTTGTGTATGGATCTAGCAAATGAAAGACAAGTTGGATTAATAGTTGTCTCACTATTTTACTAGAAGTAAAAATAGGAGATAAAGTATCATGGGTTAAATGATTGGGGACAGTAATTTTGTACTGTAGTTCATCCCTGCCATATCAATGACAGTAACTTTGTACAACAAATCAATGGCAGTAACTAATTTGTACAGTGGTGCACAGAATTTAACCATGTGCTAAAATGATTCAAAATCACAACTACTTTCAAAATTATGTAGTTAGAAAAAGGCAGTTTAATTATCACTTGATTAAATTTTTGGATATAATTAATTATGCTTTACAAATGATTTTAATAAAACAAAATTAACAAAAGAGATCTATGAAAATTATATTTTATAGAAAATTTGTAATTGTGTTGGCTAAAAGTGAGTAGCTTACTAATTCATAGAGATGATTTTTCTCTACAATCTATACTATTAAAGCAGGATCCTATTGTCATAATTACCTTAGCCTGCCCTTTCATTCACTAACATTGCATGTTTCATTAAGGGCAATTAAGTAATATTAATAACAAATCTATATTGGGTCATTATTTTTGGATTCAGCCCACATCAAATCTCTTTTGGACCATTTGGGCCTATTAAAAAATCAGATTCAAATCTCATTTTTTTTTTCTTTTGGGCCATTGAGTCCAAGTTCAAATAATTTTTTTTTAACTATTCTTAATTATTATTTTTTTCTTTTCTTAATATAATTTAAGCATTCATAAAAATAATTGAATTTTTTTATTGAAAAGTATAAATCTTTATTAAAAGTATATAATTTTTAATTAAAATATTAACCCCATAATAAAATTAATTTATCAGAGTTATACCAACTTAATTCATTAAAAAAAATAAAGTTAAATTTTTTAAACATAAATAGTCATTTAAAATGAAATACGATAAATAAAGATAAAAATTCTTTTATAAAATAAAACACAAATATATCAAAATGTGACATTTACTAAATATTTGTCAATTGAAAAAAAAACAAAAATAAATCCGCGCTTTGAAAGCGCGGGTCAAAATCTAGTATATCATTATTTAAAGATATGTTTCTTAAATAAAACTTGTCATCTCAAATAAAAGGAACTATATCTATACTATTAAAGCAGGATCCTATTGTCATAATTACCTTAGCCTGCCCTTTCATTCACTAACATTGCATGTTTCATTAAGGGCAATTAAGTAATATTAATAACAAATCTATATTGGGTCATTATTTTTGGATTCAGCCCACATCAAATCTCTTTTGGACCATTTGGGCCTATTAAAAAATCAGATTCAAATCTCATTTTTTTTTTCTTTTGGGCCATTGAGTCCAAGTTCAAATAATTTTTTTTTAACTATTCTTAATTATTATTTTTTTCTTTTCTTAATATAATTTAAGCATTCATAAAAATAATTGAATTTTTTTATTGAAAAGTATAAATCTTTATTAAAAGTATATAATTTTTTAATTAAAATATTAACCCCATAATAAAATTAATTTATCAGAGTTATACCAACTTAATTCATTAAAAAAAATAAAGTTAAATTTTTTAAACATAAATAGTCATTTAAAATGAAATACGATAAATAAAGATAAAAATTCTTTTATAAAATAAAACACAAATATATCAAAATGTGACATTTACTAAATATTTGTCAATTGAAAAAAAAAACAAAAATAAATCCGCGCTTTGAAAGCGCGGGTCAAAATCTAGTATATCATTATTTAAAGATATGTTTCTTAAATAAAACTTGTCATCTCAAATAAAAGGAACTATATTATAAGCTTAGACTATATGTATAATAAGGTGTGTAATTTTTTTAAACACGGATCCGGTTTCGAATAACCATCGGCGCAAATTAAAGAAGGTCAAAGCAGACGTAGTTCATCATCTTCACTTTGCTTTCTTCTGAAACAAAAGAAACCAACACCGCGTCTCTCTCTCTCTCTCTCCCACTTTTGAATTTTCCCTCAGATTCATCATCTCTATCGATCCTCCCAACGATCCGGTCATCTGATCGGAAACTCCCTCAAGGCCAAAAAGGATCACACGCGATTTTTAGATCTTGAGAATTCGGAGATCGAGTTGGGGAAATTGCGATCAGGTGATGGCGTCTGAGCAGTTGATGTCTCCCGCCGGTGGCGGCGGCGGCGGAGGTGGAGGCGGAGGAGGAGGAGGAAGATACTTTCAGATGCAGCCGGAGCAGATTCCTTCGATGGTCTCGTCGCTATTCTCCTTCGCGCCGGCTCCTACGCAGGAGGCTAATCGCATCTTCGAAGAATTGCCTAAAGCTGTGATCGTTTCCGTGTCTCGCCCTGATGCCAGCGATATCAGCCCCGTGCTATTGTCTTACACCATTGAGTGCCAATACAAGCAGGCAAGTCCCTTTCAATAATGTTATTGCATAATTCGAATATTATGAGTATTGATGGAAGTAGAAACTATATTCGTTTGGGGAGACCTTTTGTTTTCTTTGTATAATAATCACTATCACAACATTTAAAGAGATGCTCTTTTGAATCGTCAAGTCGATGTGATATGGCTGACATGTATCAAATGCATAACTGTAGTAGAAACGGTGCTTCTTTCAGTGGAGACAGACTTGATTTTCTGACTTTAGCGTTTTTTTTGTTATGTAACAGTTCAAGTGGCAGCTTGTGAAGAAAGCATCTCAAGTATTTTACTTGCATTTTGCATTGAAGAAACGTGCTTTTATCGAAGAAATTCACGAGAAGCAAGAACAGGTTTGTGTTCAAACTTTAAATATCAAGAAGTGCTTTACTAGTTTGTGTTTCTCTTATGAGGGGAACATGTTATAGTCTGTTTATAAATCTATTTTCATTGTCTGCTTAACGTTACACCAAGTTTTGATGTTGTTTATTTGGAATATCAAATTAAAGGTTAAAGAATGGCTTCAAAATCTAGGAATAGGGGATCATGCACCCATTGTGCAAGACGAAGATGTTGATGAAGTCCAGTTACATCAAGAGGAGAGTGCCAAAAATAGGTTAAGACTTGCTGGCTCCATTTCTGGCTTTATAAGTTGCTGATCTACTAGTACAACTGATGTCATTATTTACTTACAAGTAGGCTCTTTTTTTTTGCAGAGATGTTCCTTCAAGTGCTGCTTTGCCAGTCATTCGCCCTCTGGGAAGACAGCAGTCCATATCAGTTAGAGGAAAGCATGCAATGCAAGAATATCTTAATCACTTTCTAGGGAATCTTGATATTGTCAATTCACGGGAGGTATATTTTTATAATCTATTTCTCTGGGTGGCTAAACTACTCTATCATAGTCTGTACTTAGTTTTGCCAAGGGTTTTTCTCTTTCTATTCTAGCTAGAAATGGCAAGTGAATGCTGAAGGTTTCTATGCGTTTCGAGCTATTATTCCCTTATTAATTGAGCTTCGTTCCATCTCAGAGGGCTACATGCATGCATTGTTAAGTGCTAAATACGTAATATAGGTTTGCAGGTTTTTGGAGGTCTCGATGTTGTCATTTTCACCAGAGTATGGACCCAAACTGAAAGAAGATTATATTATGGTAAAACATCTACCGAAGATTTCAAAGAGTGATGATTCTGATAGATGCTGTGGATGCTGCTGGTTCTGTTGCTGCAATGATAACTGGCAGAAGGTATGCAAATTGTAATTTTCTTTTTCATATCGTTTAGTTTGTAGATTGCTATGGAAATTTGATTACCGTTGGATTTCCTATTGGATGGCTTGTCCCATTTCCCACTCTTGCTTTGTCTCTTAACGCATTGAATGCCATGAAAAATTGATATATCAGAAGAAAGTAGGTTTCACCGTTAGTAGCTCTTTTATAATGCCAAAATTTGTTACGACTCTCATTGGAGGACTGTTGAGAATTAAAATTTTCTGAATGTTTAATCACACTGGTAAGATATTAAGGTTGAAGTACATAACTGTTGTAAATCTTTATGTTCGCAATATATGTGCTATAAATGATTGTAATCGTCTCCTTTTACAGTTTATACTTTTTGCTTCCAATCAGACACTCATTGTTAATTTGAGATATAAGATCATACCTAAGGTTATTTTTTTTCTCCAGTACAGGTGTGGGGTGTACTAAAGCCAGGCTTTCTTGCATTGTTGGAAGATCCATTTGATCCAAAGCTATTGGATATAATTGTTTTTGATGTCCTACCAGTTTCTAATGGAAATGATGGTGCTGATGTATCACTAGCAGTAGAGCTGAAGGATCATAATCCGCTGCGGCATGCATTCAAGGTTAGCAGCTACTGTCCTACATATCTTTTAGAATTTATATTTTTGCTTAATTCATCTGATAAGCCTCCTTGGTATTCATTTTTTTGTCACCCTCTTGTGTAATAACCTGTAATGTTGTTGTTTTAATGCTTCTATATACTGTATAATTTTTTAACTGTCCAAGGTATCTTCTGTCGATTTCCTAAGCTTGTATCTTTTTGGCTGATCACTAACTTAGAGCTTTAGTTGCACCTTCGGAAACTGATAGCCAAGACGATTAGTAAATTGCTGTCAATTAAAGTGGGATTCTATAGAATCCTTGTTTCCGTAACCTTCCATATTTTAATAATCAGTTTCTTGTCCCCTTTTAGCTTTTTTCCCTGGTTTACATGTCAATAAAGGGGTGGAGAATTACTGTTTCATAACTTTGTTATAAATACCAGGTAACATCTGGAAACCGGAGTATAAGAATAGGCGAAGAGTAGTGCAAAAGTTAAAGATTGGGTGGCTTCTATTAACGATGCGGCTCTTAGACCCCCTGAGGGTTGGTGCCATCCTCATCGCTTTGGCTCATTTGCTCCCCCGAGGGGTTTAACAGATGACGGAAGTCAGGCCCAGTGGTTCGTAGATGGTGGAGCAGCTTTTGCAGCCATGGCTGCGGCCATTGAAAATGCTAAATCTGAGGTGTGCCACTTTTCACTGCAGGGTGTGGAGACGGACGATGAGTTGATTTTCTTACTTATCCAACTGATCTGATTTGTCTTGTAGATTTTCATTTGTGGCTGGTGGGTGTGCCCAGAACTCTATCTTAGGCGCCCTTATGAACTCTCATACATCTTCCAGACTTGATAACTTGTTGGAGAACAAAGCTAATCAAGGAGTTCAGGTACGTACTACAGACATCTATGTACTTAGTAGCTATTTATGCTTCTTTAGTGGGCTAAGGAGATCTTACTTGCCAAGCTTAGGAGGGATGAACACATGTTTAATTTGCGTTCATTTTTATCTTTGTTATTGAAGGCTATACTCTCTTTGGCCTAGGGCCTCGTAAGACCTATTGGTGGCCTTGCAGTGAATATATAGTGATGTTTGCTAAATCAGTCATTGTGTTCGGTTTATACTTGGTGACGAATTGATTAAGTAAAATATAAATAGTGTTGGATGGGAGCATGTTCTTCCTGGACTCTTCAAAAATTAGCATTGGTTAGTTGATATACAATTGCTTTGTTAGATAACCCTTCTGTGACATGGCCTGGAAAAGACTATTACAACCCTAGGTAAGAATTTCCCTTCACACAAGTATTAACAGATTTTAGTATTGCGAACTAAGAGGCGATTGATTTTTAGATGTAAAATGGAGTCTCTTTTCAGTTTACCAAGTTTACTTTTTGATAAGAACAAATTATCTGTCACGTTTTCAGTATTTTGACTGTGATGTTTGAAGGATGGTTTTGTGTTGTGTGCTTTCCACCAATCAGATATTGGATCTCCAATACAAACCAGATTGCCACATTTCATCTTTCTGAATTGTACCCTCTGATTACTGTTTAAACGCCATTAAATTTCTTTTGCAGAGAATCTGAACCAAACACTTGGGAGGATGCTCTGAAAGATGAGTTAGACCGAAGAAAATATCCACGGATGCCTTGGCATGATGTGCATTGTGCTTTATGGGGTCCACCTTGCCGTGATGTGGCTAGGCATTTTGTTCAACGCTGGAACTATGCTAAGGTTTTTACATTTATCATGACCTTTCTTCTATCTGTTTGATGTTGGTGTCATTATCGTAAATAATCAATGGTTGTTTCCTATGACTGAAAAAAAAAACTGTGATTGTTTCAGAGAAACAAAGCACCATACGAAGATTCAATTCCGCTTCTTATGCCTCAACATCACATGGTTATACCCCACTACATGGGAAGGCAAGAGGAGTCGGACATTGAATGCAAGAATGACGAAGACAGCATTAAAGGGATTCGAAGAGAGGATTCATTTTCTTCTGGATCATCTTTGCAGGACATTCCGTTACTTTTGCCTCAAGAGCCAGTTGATGAGATGGTTCGAGTAGGGGGCATAAAGCAAATGGTACTAACAGTAGAAATGGCCCATTCTCTTTCCGGAAATCCAAAATAGAACCAGTTGTGGGAGATACTCCTATGAGGGGCTTTGTAGATGATCGTAATGGGCTACATCTTCCAGTGGCAAAGCGTGGTTCTAATTCAATTGATTCAGAGTGGTGGGAAAACACAAGAACGTGGTTATCAGGTCGGGTCGCCAGATGAGAGTGGACAAGTCGGTCCGAGAACTTCATGCCGCTGTCAGGTGGGTGTTTTGGAAGTTTATATGTACCATTAACCTGTCGCATTCTCAATTTATATTGCACATATGCTATTCTCGAGGTTCCTCTTCCGTTTTCTTCTTGCCTCCCGTCAATATTACACTGATTGCACCTATTTTCAGATTATACGAAGTGTGAGCCAGTGGTCTGCTGGAACAAGCCAAGTTGAAGAGAGTATCCATTCTGCTTACCGTTCTCTCATTGATAAAGCTGAGCATTTTATCTACATTGAGGTATTTGTTATAAAAAATTCTTTATAGAATTACAATTTGACAGCATCATGTAGAGTTTTATTAAAACAACCTGCCATATTCGCATTATACAAGTAGTGGACATAGGTTCACAGGTGCTCCATTTTTCTGACTTCACATCTTGTGCTATCCAGAATCAGTTTTTCATATCAGGCCTTTCTGGAGATGACACGATAAAGAACCGTGTCTTAGAAGCGTTGTACAAGAGGATTTTGCGTGCCCATAACGAAAAGAAAAGTTTCAGAGTTGTTGTTGTTATACCTCTCCTCCCGGGGTTCCAGGTTAGTTTCCATTTAGAATGCTGCATCATTTTCAAAATAATTTCCTCTGATATGCATTTGTACCTATGTACCTTGCAGGGAGGTATTGATGACAGCGGCGCAGCATCTGTTAGAGCCATAATGCATTGGCAGTATCGAACCATGTACAGAGGACATAATTCAATATTGAACAATCTTTACAAAACCGTTGGCCCAAAGGCTAATGATTATATCTCCTTCTACGGCCTTAGGGCGTATGGTAAACTTTCCGAAGATGGACCTGTCGCCACTAGTCAGGTAACAAATTAATTATCTACGGGTTAGATTTGCAGAGTTGCCTTTCTAGAGGATGCATTGTTTCATGTGTTATGTACCGACTGCTGAAAATGTGAATAATATATCTTTCTCTCCGTGCAGGTGTATGTTCACAGTAAAATCATGATAATTGATGACCGTGCAGCACTGATTGGATCTGCCAATATCAATGACCGGAGTTTGCTTGGCTCAAGGGATTCTGAGGTCAGTATTTTCACACCTTTTCTTTATTAAAGAAAGTACTGGTGCCTCTACATGTTATAGCGGAGTTTATACTCAGTGAGGAATTGATTTAAGAATAGTACATGCTGAATTTTGTAATACCATATGTATGCTGAACATTAAGAAGCATAACATGCTTGTGTCCTTTTTATATCAGATTGGAGTACTAATCGAAGACAAAGAATTGGTAGATTCGCGCATGGCTGGAAAGCCATGGAAGGCTGGGAAATTTTCTTTAAGCCTTAGGCTCTCTCTTTGGTCAGAACACCTTGGACTTCGTAGTGGAGAGGTTTGCATCATATCCTTAAATCGTTTCTCTATGTGGGCTAATGTTTATACAGTATAACCAACGGAGTCATGAGCTTTCAGTATATAAACATATTTAATACTTCAAATGCCATGGAAACTACTCTTAGAAACTACTGTTGTACTTTCACCTAATGATTTAAACCTCCCCAGCCTGAAGTTTCAGTCAATGTTTGTGACTGAAGAGTGTCTTCAAGACTCTTAATGCTTCCCCTGGTTGTACTTACAATAATGCGATCTTTGGCTTTTTGTTTCCAGATTGATCAGATAATTGATCCCGTTTCTGATTCAACCTACAAGGAGATATGGATGGCAACTGCAAAGGTTAGAAACATAGTTACATAATCAACGTTTTAATTTCAATGGCCACATATATAACCTGTGAGCTATTTAAATCCCAATGCAGACAAACACGATGATATATCAGGATGTCTTCTCTTGTGTACCCAATGATCTCATCCATTCAAGGTACAATTCTGGTTTATCTTTCACTTTTCCATCTTTGGACACTATCATATGATTCCTCCTGGGTATATACGCAGAATGGCGTTCAGACAAAGCATATCGTATTGGAAGGAGAAACTGGGACACACAACAATCGACTTGGGAATAGCACCGGAGAAGCTGGAGTCTTACCACAATGGAGACATCAAGAGAAGCGATCCAATGGACAGACTAAAGTCGATAAAGGGACATCTAGTCTCTTTCCCTTTAGATTTCATGTGCAAAGAAGATCTAAGACCTTTCTTCAATGAGAGTGAATACTACGCATCCGCTCAAGTCTTTCATTGAGATCTCGAATCTATTCAGCGACTGTTCTACACGGGAAAAAACTTCATTGCTATCTTTAACCAATTCATTTCATATGTTTATGGGAAAGAATTAAAGATGTCTGTATAGGGAGGGATATGTGTGATGTTGGAAACAAGAGGGAACTCGGAAGAGAAGCCATTTTGCTATGTTTTGGTTGCTCTCTTCCGAGGTAAAGAAAGAACCAATTCATTTTCTATAAGTTAAATATTTAGTATATTATACTCGACTTCACATTTGTTACTCACATTATTTGTAGTTTATGTAAAAGTACTGAATAATCTAATGTCGGTTTCGAGATCCCTGAGCGGACATGTGACATGTTTGTGCCCTTTGTTGCTTGGCTCAGAATCAAACAACTCCATCTTTGCCACTGGCATCTCTTTGTAGTGACATAGTTTGTTCTGACTGCTTATATCTGCTTGTGGGATACAAGTCGCAACTTACAAAATAAAAAGTATACCATGTGGAGGATTTGGTGATCAATTCTTTATCTTTACACAATAGGTATACAAGATAATCGTCGAAAGAGGTTACAAGAATTAGCTGAAATGATAGTAAATCATTAAATTGAACTTCTTTTTGAAAATATGATTATATTTATACGGGTTTGAATTCGGATGAAAACGTGGAAACTAGTAACAATCCAAGCAGAAATTATTAAACTACAGTATATGTAAATCAGTGGCCTGCTTTGTTAGTTTTTTCATCAAATTTGTTAGTTTGGTTAACAGAGTTAGTATGAATACTGATTCTGTTTGTTTGATGACAAAAAAAAGTAATTTACTAAATTATATGTATTTCTTTTTCCAATCAGAAATTACTAAACTATATGTAAAGTCAGGAGAATTTCAAGAAATGACAGATTTTTTTTGGGACTCATTTGTTTCTTTCAAAGAGTGCTTTGTTAGTTACTTCATCAAATTTATTTGCTTAATAATATTTAGTAAATGATATGTATATCATTTTTGTTTCATCCTCTCCCAAATAGTAATTCGATTTGGATTGCTAATCTGCTCCATTGTGACCATACACTTATCATAATTCTATGTAGCGCAAGATAATCTATATTATCTCTTTCCATATTTTTTGTGTAATAATTATTCAAACTTAATTTTAAATTTAAACTCGTAAGCACTGGTATCCCTATGGATTACCTAAGAAATCTAGCCAAGTGGACATGTATAAAATCTAACATATGCACTAGGGCGCATATATAGTTAGGCATAGATCATAGATTAACAAAGTTGATTATTAAATCGCAAGGGAAAGCAAAGGAAAAGGTCAATTAAAACTCCATATAACATGTGATTGTATTTTTTTTTTGAAACACTAACATGTGATTGTATACACACGTAACACACCTAATAACAAACTAATCCAGTCTCATGTCTTGATTGCATACATATACTGTATGTATATATTCCATTTGATTTGTGTATATATAAGAGTATATGACGCAAACATCTTGCAACTTATACCACTTTGTGTTTATACATGTACTGTATATCGTAAATTCGTAACGATGTCGTGTCTATTTTATTTTTGGCATGTTATTACATAATTTGAATGATAGGAACGTATCGTCTGACTACGGTGTAATAAAATAATTTCTTTTCTTTTCTTAAAGATAAGAGTTGTTACGGATCAAAGGCACTGACCATTAGCTTTTAGATTCGAGTCTCTCTCACAGCCACAACTTTTATTGACAAGTGCTTATTGTTTAACAACCCCCACATGATATCATTTTATATTTCCACCACATTCATTAATATACTGATTTCTTCCACATCCACATTTAATCAAGACTTTTTACTAATTTAAAGCATATACATCTCTATCATAATGAGGTACTAAGCGACTATAATCTATTCATTTGTCGGTCTTAAACTGTATTATATGTGGTGATAAAGTTTCATTGGTTTATTCACTGTGGTTGTTGCAACGCTTTTTTGTTGCATCCGAGTCATTTGACCCCAAAATTAACGTATGTGACATGTCCATTTTCTTCAATTTGATGATTGCGTTGAAATGAGATCTTCACGGCTCCCACGCCTAACACTTCCATAACAAATGCATTAGCCAATATGGCAATATATGCATGTATATATATTATAGATGTTGTATATAAACAATATTTTAATCATACAGATACCATTCTCTTAGTCTAAAATACACCTTTATAAATAAATAAAAAATACACCTTATACACCCTACATGTATTTTCGGCTGTAGTACAATAGCTCGTGTATGTATAACTCGTTTACGAGTTCTATGTTCGTGTAATTATTTTTTTTCTTCGTGTAATATATTGTTTCAGCCTTGTATATGTAAAATATATGTTGAATTATTTTAGACTATTTTCTTCAGATATATTTTTTCATGGTTTATGTTGTTACGCTATTTCTATGTATATATACTGATATACATTTGAGTTCGAACGTGTTAATTCTTAATTTCATAAGTCCTTTTAATTATATAGGACATGATACGTTTTATCATTTTAACTTTGTTTTACCAATGGAATATACATATACGTTTCCTTAACCTAACCAAATAAAGCCATTTGTTATATTGTTATAGCCTTCAACTATATTAAATAAAAATGTCGTCAACTTTATGCTTAGCATATACGTTTCCTCGTGGACATGTATTTATACGTGTATATGTATAAAATAATAAGGATTAGAATAGTCGAAGGAGAGAAAGACAAAGATGATGAGTCACAGAGACGATTCACCAGCGTATAAGTAGTTAATCCAGCAAAAGTAAAAGTATTCAATAGAGAAACAACGGCCAAGAATATTAACCGGAAATTTGGTAATTTACTAACAAAACCTTTGTTCTTCTGCATCTTGAGAAGCTGCAACAATCATGTTTTTATATATACCTAAGTTATCGTATCACTTGTCATAACTCATTATACATATATAGAGCTAATATATATCATTACTTGTAGGATCGTTAGAGCACTAGAGAATGGTGCTTTTGCCTGCATTTTTGGACGGTTTGGCAAGAAGTGTATCGATGAAGAAAGGAAAATATTTATCTGAATATGAAGATGGAGGTAAAGAGATCGCAAAATCGATGATGAAAAATTCCAAGAAGAACTCGACTTTGCTAGGTTCCTCGGGCTTTGTTAGCTCCGAAACTTCCAAGAGATTTACCTCTATATGTACTAATAGAGGTGAGAAAGGAATCAACCAAGATCGTGCCATTGTTTGGGAGGTACACTTTACATAAATATACTATATGTTAGGTAACTTCTCCTTCCATGTAACCGATGATTATATAGTTATGATGTCTATAACTTAGTAGCTAAAGTATATATGATCGTTGAGAAATTACAACATCATATGTTTTATGAATTTGTCTATGCATGATATATAGGGTTTTGGATGCCAAGAAGACATAACATTTTGTGGGATGTTCGATGGACATGGAGCATGGGGACATAAAATAACCAAAAGAGTAAAAAGGTTATTTCCAGCTTCACTGCTTTGCCAGTGGCAACAAACTCTTGCATCCTTATCATCTTCACCGGAATGTTTCTCTCCGTTTGATCTTTGGAAGCAAGCTTGCATGAAAACATTCTCTATCATCGATCTTGATCTCAAGATCCATCCATCCATTGATTCTTACTGCAGCGGCTGCACCGCTCTCACCGCCATCTTGCAGGTACATATCTTGTAACCATACAATTATCATTCTTAACCAAATGATATAATAAGTTCACATAGAAAAAATGCTAACTGTTGAAATATGATTTTTTTGCATTTGAAGGGTGATCATCTTGTTGTAGCAAATGCTGGTGACTCAAGAGCAGTAATAGCAACAACTTCTGATGATGGAGTCGGTTTAGTGCCGGTTCAGCTATCAGTTGACTTTAAACCGAACATTCCAGGTACTATATCTAACCTCTAAAAGCTTTTTCACAATTAGTTATATTCAGATGGAGAGATTATACAAGATCTGAAATTAAAATTGGTACGTATTACTACCCGGTTAAACAGAGGAAGCAGAACGGATAAAACAATCGGATGGACGGTTGTTTTGCCTAGATGATGAACCGGGAATGTACCGGGTAGGCATGCCAAATGGCAGGTCGCTTGGTTTAGCTGTCTCAAGAGCGTTTGGAGATTACTGCCTTAAAGACTTCGGTTTAGTCTCTGAACCGGAGGTGACATACAGAAAGATAACCAGCAAGGACCAGTTTCTCATCTTGGCAACCGATGGGGTAATATATATATCAGTATAATCAGTTTTGAATCAAAAGCAAGATAAAAACACATAAATATATAATCATGTATGTGTGTGTGTATGTAGATGTGGGATGTGATGAAAAATGATGAAGCAGTGGAGATAGTAAGAGGAGTGAAAGACAGAAAAAAGAGCGCAGAGAGATTGGTAAAGAAAGCTATGATGCTTTGGCGTAAGAAGAGAAGCAGCATCGCCATGGATGATATCTCTGCTCTCTGTCTCTTCTTTCACCCTTGTTAATCTATTTCTTCTTTAACCTCTAATAAGTAATAACTCATACACACATCAATGTTTTCAGCTTCAACAACCAAGATGTGATACATATGCATTTACATAGTGTGTATATATGATAGATGATGTTAAGAGAGTGGTTGTGATTAGAAATGGGTGATTAAAAGTTTCGGCATGTTTTTGTAAATTGGTGTGTAACGGTCATTGCTCATTGAAGAAAAAATGATTAGGATTAGAGCCTGGAGGATCCTGATAGGATACAAGATGACGTACAAGTTGATGCTGAGGTGGCACCAAGAAGGACAACGAGGCCACACAAGATCAACCGAAAATATCTGCACAATTAAATGGTTTCAGTAAGTTATTTGAATTTCAATAAGAGAACAAGTCAAAGCACATGTTCTCCACTTTTCCCATTTTCCTGCAATGTAGGAGTCAATGACTCCACTTTCCCTTTCACGTTATTTGCTTCTTGTAATCTCTATTTAAAGAAATGAAAAAGACAAAAAGAGGTAGACTTATCTACCCAAAACTACTTGTGTTCTTATTACTTACGATCAACATTGAGATCTCTTGGCAAGGGACTTATCAGTGGTATCAGAGCTGGTTACTTTTTTTTTCTTTCTCGTTGACGGGTATTCTATAGACTCAACGCTCAACAGAAACTTCAAACTTTTCTTTCTTGTGTTTATCACCCTTCCTCCACAATTCCGCCTCGCACCACCAAAAACTCTACAAAAAACAAGGCCGTGGCTCAAAATCTTCGGAAAGAGACCATGGCCAACAACCGGGAACGCATCGACGATCTCGAATCAAGCATGGGCTTGGTCCAGGATGAACTCATGAAACTAACAACCGGTATCAACGACAAGTTCCGAGGATTCGAGGACTCAGTCAACCGTTCCATTGCTGATTCGTTCAAGGAGATGCGGGAACTTATCCTTGGCCAACGTGAAACAGGGTCCAGCGCATCAAATCCACGCCGCGCCGAGGACCCGCGTACACGACAGGACGACGTTAACCCTTTTGCACTTGCGCCCAATCCACGCCGCCACTTAAAACTTGAACTTCCGAGGTTCAGCGAGGGCGATCCGACAGAATGGATCACAAAAGCCACACAATACTTTGCGTATCATGACATCACCGGAAATCAACGTGTGAGCTTCGCCTCTTACCATCTAACGGAGGAAGCCAATGAGTGGTGGCAAGCAACAGTCAAAGCTCTCGGAATCGATCTGCATCTCATTACTTGAGAGAAATTTGAGAGCGAACTGATGACTAGGTTTGGTCCTACTCGGAGCGCCAACTTCCACGAGGAATTGTCTAAAATCCGTCAAACCGGAACATTTCGTGAATACCAACGAGCTTTCGAGAGACTACGAAAGAAAGTCTCCAACTGGTCTGAGGAAGCACTCGTCGGGACTTTTCTCGGGGGCTTACATCCCAATATTGCCGATGATGTCCGGATGTTCCAGCCAAAGACGTTACAGGAAGTCATCAACCTCGCCAGGATGAAAGACGACCAACTTCAAAAACAAAAGCGGAGCTTCACACCTCGCAACTACTCAAGTTCCTCTTCTTCTCAACCCAAGTCCACTACTCCAACAACAAATCAACAACGTTCAACACAGACCCCTATGAAACTCACTTGGGAGGAAATGAAGAGAAAGCGTAGTCTGGGTCTCTGCTTTAGTTGCGACGACAAATACACTCCGGGTCACAAATGTGTTACTCCGCAACTCTTCATCATGGAGAGCATCAACGACGCTGACGAAGAGGACGACGATATTGACGACAGCGACGACACACCGGAAATCACCCTCAACGCCCTCACCGGTTGGGACTCACCAACAACAATGCGCCTCCAAGCCATTCTCAACCGCCAGAACCTCCACGCACTCGTCGACAGTGGTTCAACCCACAACTTCATCAGCGAGAAAGTGGCTCATACACTCCGTTTGGTTGAGACACCGACGAAAGCCTTTACTGTCCGAGTGGCCAACGGTGAACCATTACGATGTCACCGCCAGTTCAACGACGTCACAATCCAGATCGGCACCGCTCACTTTCAGGTCACATTGTACGCACTTCCTCTGGTGGGCCTCGATTTGGTCTTGGGTATCCAATGGTTACAAGGTCTTGGCCCAATACTCACAGATTGGAAAGCCCAAACGCTGCAGTTGAACTGGGAGGGTCAAACCCATACTCTAACTGGGCTTACCAAACCACTGATTCGGCCCACAACGACAGACGATGTCGAGAAGGACCTCCGACAAGGGAATTTCCTCCTTGCGATCTGCTCTCCGGCGCCACCACCAGAATTACAAGAGCTTAACGACGACATCAAACTACTACTTACTGAATTTGATGGGATTTTCCAAACACCAACCGGTCTTCCACCACAGCGTGAGATCGAACATCATATCACACTCAAGGAAGGTACAAATCCAATCAACGTTCGTCCTTACCGTTATGCCTACTTTCAGAAAGATGAGATCGAGAAACAGGTTGCCGATATGCTCAGCGCCGGCATAGTCCAGACGAGCTCCAGCCCCTTCTCTTCCCCGGTCCTCCTAGTGAAAAAGAAAGACGGATCATGGCGCTTCTGTACCGATTACAGAGCGCTCAACTCTGCCACAATCAAGGATCGCTTTCCGATTCCCACTGTCGAGGATATGCTAGACGAACTGCACGGTGCCGCCTTCTTCACTAAACTCGACCTCACTGCTGGTTTCCACCAGGTTCGAATGCACCCCTCTGATGTTCACAAAACTGCTTTCAGGACGCACCATGGACACTTCGAATACCTCGTTATGCCATTTGGCCTCTGCAACGCGCCTTCAACGTTCCAGGCCCTTATGAATGACATCTTCAGACCATTTATGAGGAAGTCTGTACTCGTCTTCTTTGACGATATTCTCATCTACAGCCCAACTTGGGAGCTTCACCTCCAACATGTTCGAGAAGTCTTTAGCGTGATACAGAAACATCACTTGTCGGTGAAATTCAAAAAGTGTGAATTTGGTAAAAGAGAGCTCGAGTACTTGGGTCACATTATCTCCAACACTGGTGTCAACGTCGATCAGTCCAAAGTCAGTGCAATGACAGCTTGGCCGGTTCCTACTACAGTCACCGAGCTTCGAGGTTTCCTCGGCCTCACAGGATACTATCATCAAGCCTTCAACAAGCTCAAAACCGCCATGACTACAACACCAACTCTTGCCTTGCCTGACTTCTCCAAACCTTTTGTCATCGAAACCGACGCTTCCGGAGATGGTATTGGCGCTGTCTTATCTCAACAAGGCCAACCTATTGCCTTCATGAGCCGCTCTCTGGGTGTACAGAAGAAAGCTTGGTCAACCTATGCTCGTGAGATGCTAGCAATCATCGTCGCCATACGCACATGGCGCCCTTATCTCTTGGGGCGCAAGTTCACAATCCAAACCGACCAAAGAAGCTTGCGCTACATGTTGGAACAACGAATTCTCACTCCGGAGCAGCAAAAGTGGATGGCAAAACTTGTAGGGTACGATTACGAGATCGTTTACAAACCTGGAAAGCTTAACTCTGCAGCAGATGCTCTTTCACGGGTTCCGGACAGTCCTCTCCTTGCAGCAATCTCAGTACCTCAGTCATCCTTTTGGACAGACCTCCGCGACTTGGCCTCACAGGATCCTTACCTCAAACGCATTGGAGCCACCACAACAGCAAATTCGGGTCGTCCTTACTCGTGGCGCGATGGACTCATCTGCTACAACAACAGAGTCGTGATCCCACCAACGTCTCCTCTAGTTCAGCAACTACTACATGAACATCACGACACTGCACTAGGAGGCCACTCAGGTGTGCTTCGAACCTTTAAACGCCTATCTCACCACTTCTACTGGCCTTCGATGCACAGAACGGTCGCTGACTACATCTCTCGATGCGATAACTTGCCAACGCACCAAGTCTCAGACTATGTCTCCCGCAGGTCTCCTTCAGCCTCTGCCTATCCCTGAGCAGGTTTGGGAAGATATATCCATGGACTTCGTCGATGGGTTGCCACGGTCTGGTGCCTTCACTTCTATTCTGGTAATCGTCGATCGTCTAACCAAATTTTCCCATCTTGTCGCCTTGTCACATCCTTACACAGCGTCCACTGTTGCGGCTAAGTTCATCGAGACAGTAGTTAAACTACATGGTCTGCCTCGTTCGATACTTAGTGACCGTGATCCGATCTTCCTCAGCCACTTCTGGAAAGAGTTATGGCGTCTCTCGGGTACAACCTTACGCATGTCAACAGCTTACCATCCACAAACCGACGGACAGACGGAGGTTGTCAACAGATGCATTGAACAGTTTCTAAGATGTTTTGTCCAGCAGCGACCTAAGCAGTGGAGCTCTTTTCTACCTTGGGCTCAATACTGGTACAACTCTACATTCCACTCCAGCACCAACACAACGCCTTTCCAAGCTCTCTATGGCCGTTCCCCACCTGCAATCCCACGGTATGAAATTGGTTCAACACTTGTTGGTGAACTTGACGAGCAATTACAGAACAGAGACGAGTTACTTACAGAACTCAAACACCACCTGGAGACATCAAACAACAGGATGAAACAACAAGCAGACGCGAGTCGACGAGATGTTGAGTATAATGTAGGCGACTGGGTTTACCTCCGCCTGCAACCATACCGCCAGAAGACAGTCCTCCGACGTTCATCTCAGAAGCTGGCCAATCGTTACTATGGCCCATTTCAAATAGAATCACGGATTGGCAAGGTTGCCTACAAGCTCACCTTACCTACCACCGCACGCATCCACCCAGTCTTTCATGTCTCGCTATTGAAGAAGAGAGTTGGCACTGATGATCCGATCTCCATCCACCTACCGCCACTGAAGGAGTCTGGTGCACTTCGCCTTGTTCCACAACAGATATTAAAGACACGTGAAGTCAGTAAAGGACCCGCGACAATCATTGAGCTACTTGTTCATTGGAAGGACTTACCACTTGAGGAAGCCACTTGAGAGGAGCAAACACAATTCACAACAAGCTTTCCACTGTTTCAGCTGAACCTTGAGGACAAGGTTCTTTCCGAGGACGGGAGTGATGATAGGATACAAGATGACGTACAAGTTGATGCTGAGGTGGCACCAAGAAGGACAACGAGGCCACACAAGATCAACCGAAAATATCTGCACAATTAAATGGTTTCAGTAAGTTATTTGAATTTCAATAAGAGAACAAGTCAAAGCACATGTTCTCCACTTTTCCCATTTTCCTGCAATGTAGGAGTCAATGACTCCACTTTCCCTTTCACGTTATTTGCTTCTTGTAATCTCTATTTAAAGAAATGAAAAAGACAAAAAGAGGTAGACTTATCTACCCAAAACTACTTGTGTTCTTATTACTTACGATCAACATTGAGATCTCTTGGCAAGGGACTTATCAGATCCAAGTGAGTTGAATCATTAGAACTGAGCCAACTATAAGGAAAAATGATATCAGATTAAAACATAGTAACAGAGGTTTTTAAGGACTGCAGAAAAGAAAAAAAAAAGAGGAGATAGAACACAGATTCAGGTTTCAAGGACTTTCTTGTTTGCAGATAAACGGATATATGAGAGAAGTGATTAGGCTAACCAGTGTCCTTGAGCCAACGACTCCAGACAAGGCCTTCTTGAAAAGAATGGAAGCAAAAGTAGGGGAATCCAAGACCAGCCTTCTTATTGTTCGGCTTGAGTGAAAGTCTTCCAGAATGTGCTGTGAACTCTTTTCTCTGATTCACATTTAGTGGTTACTACTTACTAGTTAGACCAATTACGGTTGTTTCATTTATGTCGTTGGCTTACTAATAGCATCTCATAATTCTAGATTGAGTATTTCATAGTTGACACAGAGAAGCGTATTTCATAAATATCATTTCAATATAACTTATTATTGCAATTACAATCTAAACTAAATATAAAAACTAGACTAATTATGAGAAGATATATTTAGGATTTTTAAAATTGTGTTTTGAGTTTGTTTTCAACTGTAATATTAAGAGCTTGCACTAATCAAGCCCATCTCTAAAAGAGATGCAAGTGAAAGAAGCGAAACTAAACATGTTCTTTAAAAGTCTAAGAGGATATTGTTCAGGGTGGTAGAAGCAATTTCATCTCAAGTTGTACCAGAATAAGCTAAGAGGATGTTCAGGGTGGTAGAAGCAGTCTCACTTAGCTCACAGTACAATTTCAATATAATAGCAGATAACCCAAGCAACCACCCTTAAGTATCCTGGTACTTGTAATAGATGTTGCCGAAAGCGTCAGTGTGATGAGACCCATGTGGTTGTTGGGTACTTCTGCCCAGAATTCAGTTGGTGGGCAAGTAGATTCCCTGAGCTTGGACTTGAAAGTAGCTTGAAAAAATATGAAAACTGAAAATTTTTATTTTGAAAAATAATGTATTTTTCTAATTTATATATATTTATTTGAAGTTTACTTAAAACTAGAGGGTTCAAAATCATTGAAACAAAAGCGACGATGATATCGGACCTTCCAAGGGATGTGGCAGAGGAGGTGCTCTCTAGGCTTCCGGTGACATCTCTGGGAAGAGTACGATCTACTTGTAAAAAGTGGAACACTTTAACCAAAGATGAGGGGTTTATAAAGAAGCACCTCGGTAAGAATCAGAGGAGGAAGGTGGTGATGTTGCTGGACTATAAGGTTTATTTGATGAGCATTGATCTACTCACTCCACCATCTATAGAGCGTATAGGCAAGCTCGTTAGCCTAAACCACGAGGATCCTGCTGCTGCTGCTGCTGATGGAGTCGACATATCTTGCATCTTTCACTGCGACGGTTTATTGTTATGCATCACCAAAGACAAGACAAATCATCGGCTTGTTGTTTGGAACCCTTATAGTGGGCAGACAAGGTGGATCGAACCCAGAGATTCTTATAACAGATTTGATAGGTACATGTATGCTCTCGGATACAAGAAGAATAATTGCTCTCTCCACAAACTGTTGAGATTTGTGGATTTCTACGACCCGAGTTTAAAGCGCCGTGTTGGCAAGTTTGAACTCTACAGTTTTAACTCTAACTCGTGAAAAGTTGTTGATGTCGACCCTGAGTGTAGACTGAAGTGTTATTACCGTGGCGTGTCTCTCAAGGGGAAACACTTACTGGTTTGCTGAAGAGAAGCTTGTCGATGTAGTAGCTCCAGGAACAGATCTTCGTGATTTCTTACTTTGTTTTGATTTTACAAAAGAGAGGTTTGGGCCGCGTGTGCATCTGCCTTTTCACTCCTTCGGAGACATAGTGAGCCTCTCTAGTGTTGGAGAAGAGCAGCTTGCTGTGTTATTTCAGGAACAAGGTTTTCTCTACACACGGTCAAGATTTGGATCAGTAGCAAGATCGAGCCCGATGCAGTGTCGTGGAACAAGCTGTTCCTAAGTGTTGATACAGAACCACTCAAGGGTTTTCCGTTTCATTATTCCGGTGAGAGTTTCTTGGTTGACGAGGAGGAGGAGGAGGTGGCAGTGGTTCTTGATGAAGCCAGAGATGAGGTTGGCCGCATTACTCGCAACACTGCTTGCATCATTGGTAGAAATGGACACTTCAAACAAGTGGATCTCGGAGGAGTCGTAGATCCTTCTCTTAACCTCCACGCAGACGCATGTCGTAGCCCACCTGTGTTTGTGTGCTCTTATGTTCCTAGCTCTGTTGAAATCATGTAAACTGCACACACACACACTCACTCACTAAGGTTATGAATGTTTTGAGCTGAGCGGGTGTTTCAATGTGCCGGACACTTTTTAGTCACCATTCATACATCGCTTTAATTTTTTGATTTCTTATATAACGTAACGAAACAATAACAAGTGCTGGACCAAATTCTACACAAGTTTTATAAATCGGTTTTGGAAAGAAAAAGCTTCGGCTGCAACTGGTTTTAAGTTAGAGGAATAAGATGAATAGGATGAATTCAGAAAAACAGAATACAAACAAATGGATTAATAGCAGTTACAAAATAAAAAGAATAGAAATATAAGTATATTTTAGAATTATATTAGTATAACTGATCTTAAATTTTAAAATATAAATATATTATATGTACTAGATTTTTTAACCGCGCTACGCGCGGATAAGATATTATATGTATTTCTCAATTCTAAAAAAATATAATGTATAATACTGTATTACATTATTTAAAGAATATAAAATAAGACTACATAACATAAATATATTTTTAAAATTTTCTTTGTGGAAATTATTATGGTGTTTGATTGTTGTACTTGATTCACATATTTGCATAGTTATTTGTGATAGATGAATAACTATATTTTTATTATCAGTAAATAATATATATTTATTATATAATATAAGAAAAATAAAATTATATTCTTTTAAAACAAACTTCTGATGTAGGGACTCGGTTATAGACATATCATATTCAAATGAGACATTTTACAGTTATCATCTTCTTAACAGTCAAGAAACAAATCTGAATATCAAAACAATATCTCATACGATCTCTTTGTGGAATAACTGCTCTGAAGAAATTGAATTTAGGCATCAAAAAGAACTGAAAATGGATGTGCATATGTGTTATCTAAGTCAGTTTTACAAAGTACTATTCATAATTCATATCATTTATGTCATCTATTTTTTGTCCATATTTCTTAAACATCTTGAAATAACTAATGCTAATTAATAATAACTTTTGGCTGGCAAAAAAAGAGTCAAAATTGTCTAATATTGCTTAATTTGTCTAACTGATATATATGTATTTCTCAATTCTAAAAAATAATGTATAATATTGTATTACATTATTTAAAGAATATAAAATAAGACTACATACATAAATATATTTTTTAAATTTCTTTGTGGAAATCATTCTGTTGTTTGATTGTAGTACTTGATTCACATATTTGCATGATATTTGTGATAGATGAATAATTATATTTTTATTATCAGTAAATATATATATTTATTATATAATATAAGAAAAATAAAATTATTTACTTTTTAAACAAAGTTGTCTCATGTTGAAGATTCGGTTATAGACATATAATATTCGAAGGAGACATTTTTACAGTTATCAATCTTCTTAACATTCAAGAAACAAATATGAATATCAAACAATATCTCATACGATCTCTTTGTGGAATAACTGCTCTGAAGAAATTGAATTAGGCTCAAAAAGGATTGGAAATGATGTGCAGATATGTTATCTAAGTCAGCTTACAAGTACTACTATTCATAGTTCATATATCATTTAAGTCCATCATTTCTTAAACATCTTGAAATAACTGATGCTAATTAATAATACATTTTTGGCTGGCAAAAAAAATTAAATTTGTCTAATTATCGTTAAATATTTTATTAATATTGTCTAAGAAGCTTTCAATTGATATCATAGTTTAATTTTTATTAGTTTTTTTTGTTAATTTTAGGATTTTTTGTATTTAAGATTTTTTTCCATATTAAGCTTATATTTCTTTCACATAATATATATAAATATATATATATATATATATATATAATATTATATGTCATAAAAATTACCATCAAATCAGTTTTACTTTTTTATTATTTTATTTTAATGAAAATACACTTTTAAATAATTTATTTAAAATAAAAATTATATATTAATTTGTTGTATTCTAACAATTTGATTGATTTAATTAATTTGCTTTGGTGGATAACTTAAAAAGTTTTCATATGAATCGGGGAAAGCAAGCTTATGTTGTTATTTATATTTATTTGTGTATATAGAATCTTGTGTATATAGAATCGGGAAGCAAGCTTATGTAAAAGTCTTAACTTTGTCACGAAACAAAATCTATGCTTTTATATTTTTCAATGTTCTCACACTTTCAAAGAATATATTAGCTTAGTCACTTTCTTATTTTTTTACAAACAAAATATCGAAGTCTTGAAAGTTGAATCCATATTATTGTAAATGTACATAAGAGTTTGTGATGACATATTTAGTGATTCTTGTATTTGTTCAAGAAAGTTTCAATGGCTTAGCGGTAATGCTCTATATTTATGTCATACTAACCCGGGTTCGATCCTGTCCTTTGCATGTTTTTTTCATTTTTTACGAAAAATAATGAGATGACGTGGCAACTTCGAGCTCTCTGATTGGATGATTATATATGCTGATGTGGACACTCTAAGAGGGGTTTATATCTCCCTTTTAGTATAGTATAGATTATGCAGTTACAATATTTGTTATATATGTCACAATTTATATTTTGTTTTGGTCCGATTATTTTAGTATCTAATCCTTATTCTGCTATTAGCATTAGAAGCCAAGGCAAATAGAGTATCTATTAATTTGTTGTTGTCGTTTTCTTGTCTCCAAACATGGCCTATGCTTTCTTCACTCTTATTTGTATTTCCAATCAAAATACTTTTGTGTTGTGATCTTGTACGGCTTCTTCCACCATGTATTTGATAACTATGATGAAGCAGTGGAGATAGTAAGAGGAGTGAAAGACAGAAGAAAGAGCGCATGCTCTGTGTCTCTTCTTTCACCCTTGTTAATTTAATTCTTCTTTAACCTCTAACAAGTAATAACACACAAACATATCAATGTTTTCAGCTTCGACAACAAACTTGTGATATTAATTAAAACATATGCAACTAAAGATCGAGTATGAGTACATTGTTAAAGGTGGGGGGTTTGAAGCTGCATTAAAGTAATAAACCATAGAAGGAAGAAAAAAAACAAAACTTTGACATAATCCCAGATTCTCTAAAACCTAGTAGAAACCTGTTTGAAAAGACTGAAACACAAACCGCCAAGTGATTCAGCAGTACTGGCTGTGCATCATTCGGGCTTCTTGGTTCCTGTGATCTTTAGAGCACCTTCGTCCACCAACACTTGCAGCTCTTCCTTAGCCATCTCACGCACTTGAACATCTTGAGTCTCTAAGAAAGCAGATAATATCCTTGAACTGTAGAAAAAGAGGAGATTGAACACAGATTCAGGTTTCAAGGACTTGCTTGTTTGCAAATAAAATGGATAATGAGAGAAGTGATTCGAGGCTAACCAGTGTCCTTGAGCCCATGAACGACATTTTCCAGACAAGGCCTTCTTAAAAAGAATGGAAGCAAAAGTAGGGCTGTCCAAGACCAGCCTTCTAATTGTTCGGCTTGAGTGAAAGTCTTCCAGGATGTGCTGTGAACTCTTTTCTGATTCTTCGGGTTTCGGCTCTGCTGCTACAGAGGCAATGGCTTGGTACAGCTCACGCAGATTCTCGCTCAGAGTTGGCAAAAGAATACCATCACAGCCTCCCACGGCCACCTGATATAAGTAATAAAACACAGCTATTTAACTCTCTCCTATCGTTCTTATAACAGGACTAAAAAAATGATAGAAGCCAAAACTCAATACCTCATACATGACTTCTTTGGCAAAGTTAGACTTCAGGAATTCCTCAGCGTTCTCCACACAGACATCAATAAGCCGCTGTTCAGCAAATTTAAGAATGTCTCATGAGTGGTAAGAAAACTACAGTAAAACAAAATCTACGAAACGAGTCACACTCAAATATACCTCAGCAAGGCCACTCTTGACTAGCAACTCCTGCCTTCTCAAAAGGGGATCTTTTTTACTGCCAGCAATTGTGACATTTTCTTCAAGACCGCTCTCTTCAGTTACAGTATCTTCTTGCTCGTCTTTCTCCTCCTCAGCAGATTCTTTGCCATCTGAGTCCTTTGTCTCAGACTTATCCTGAAATTGGATGGTAATTGGTAAATACAGGCAAGTTTTACATCCAGCTTAGTTAGGTAGATAGTTGGGGTTAATTCCTATACCATTAAGCACAGTGATGGAACAGACAGTTCAAGAGAGGCCAAATCATCACGACTGAAATAACGTGAAGAATTTGGATGAAGTAACTGCAATAGTGGTCTCCTACCATTCTGCACAAAAATTTTAAAGCCATACGTTAAGTGTGAACACAAATACTGGAAGAACTCAACGTATTAGTCATTGATACCCTAAAGAAAGCAAAGAGGAAAAGTCTAGTCCAAAACCATATATAGCCAACAAAAGGTTAGATGTCATCAAGCTGAAGAAATGTACATTAAAATTTAAATGTTATCTTGGCATGCTTTTCAAAATCAATGTACACAAACCTTTCCCATAACAAGATCCTTTAAGTTGGCCTCCAGCTCACGAACAATAATCTGCACAAGGTTGAACAAGATTAAAAAAAAAAAACAGAACATGCACAAAAATTCAGAAATCTTTTGGAGGGAACTACCTTGGTTACTAGCTTTGTGTCATCAACTATGGAGAAAATACATGCAAGCACCTGAGAGCATATAATAGACAAGGGATTATCTGCAAGAAACGATTATAAAGCAAACAAAACACAAAGAGAAAATATAGTTAGAGGTATTCTTACCATACTTCCATACTGATCAGAAGCAATACTTCCAACATGGCTGTCTTTCTCTGTTTTCATTGCTTTGATAAGCTTCTTTCTCTCCTGCAAAGAATATGATTTTGAAGTTCAATTGAAGGTTCATTTTTTGATATTTAGAATAATATCATGAATTGCAGAAGCAACCATCCGAACAGATAAAGTAAGAGGAGGAGAAGTCCACCTTAGCACTTCCATGTTTGACACAAAGCATAGCAAGCCTAGAACCATCACGGGTGTGAACCATACGTATAAGAAGCGGACCTGACAGTTGCTGAATCACAAATGCAGCAGAAGTCTGCACACACAAACAAAAAAAACATTTAGTAAAAGTTACCAAGCAATTTTGAACTCAGAAACGTTCAAATAATTTTATTTTATTTTAGAAAATACCTTATCAGCTACTGTCATGTACTCAATCAGCAACTTGTGTGTGATGTTGTGGTCGACAATTCCCTTCTCAAGAATTGGTTGGACAATGGCAGTCATGTGGCGGATAACAGACCCTTTCTGTAGTCCTAGCTTAGCGATAATGTCCACCACTCTGAACCCCATTGAGTAACGTGATCAGTTAATGTCAGTAAAGAGTGAAATAGAATAAGACAAGCCATAGAACATACTAAAATTTACCTTTTCTCGGAAGTTGAGTTCAAGTCTTTGAATAACTGAAGCTCCGTAGAGTACAACTCTCCAAGGAGTTCTTGTTTCTGTGCTGCATTGCCCAGATGGTATGCATGGTCCACAACTTGGAAAGAAAGAAAAACAAAGATAAAGTGAGCTTCCAAAAGTAGGCATCTTCAGTGAAGATGTCGTAGATTTTGAAACATAACATACCAACAGATCCGACCATGTGACGGAGGAGAGAAGCCACGTGTCCGCGGAGGCTGGATATACAGGCTGAAAGCTGCTGCTTAGATGCTGCATAATAAAATCACTTAAAATCATCTAAATGTACAAAGAAGCAAGAATACAGTTGGGCTTGAAGTTTAGTTCTCACCTCCATCCAACATCTTCTGCAACACATGAACAGCATATGTATTAGAAGCCAGGCTAAGAAAATGCGGATGAAGCTCTTTGAAAACAACATCCTTCTCATCTTGCGAGCAATACTTCAAACAAGTCTGAAGCCACAAAAGAAAACAAAAAAAGCCACAACTTGTAAGAGATAGTGATTCAACAGTCATTTCATTTGAACCAAAGATAGAAAAGAAAAGAAAAAACACAAACCTGGAGAACACGGGAAGAGACATGAGAACCTGCAATCTCGTGCATTTTCCCCTTCATCTTTTGTATAGCTTCAGATATCAGCCTAATAAGATCAAACAATTATTAGATAAGATAGAGAGCGTTTTAAAATCAAAGTGCAGAAAAAAAGGATTAATCATTGGGTACTACTAACTTTAAACGGTCCTCCTTGCCAATATCACGGCGCCTCATCTTCTCCCATAGAGTAGCAAGCTCCTGATATATTAAAGTACGAAGAGTGAATTAGTTCTATTCCCATTGTTGATGAATCCATTAAGCTAAAGAAAGGAACATACTTGCTCGAGAGTGTAATGAGGCTTCCTCCTCTTCTTCCTTGCTTCTGTCAGCTCCTGCAACCCCAAGAATCGTAAACCATATGACAAAAGATTCCAAATTCAAATGTTTTTAAAGCTTTGACAAAAGAAAAAGATTAGATTTTTTCTAAAGAACCTTAGCTTGTACGCGACGCTCCTTCTTGGAGAGGGTAACACTACTCTTGTCGTTGTTTCCAAAAGACTTTGGTTTACCATGTTCTTGTCCTCCAGGCTTTTGGTTCTGAATCGTATTGTTAGACGGAGCTAGCTTCGGCTTCTTCGATTTGAGAGCATCGGGTTTCTCAGAGCTTTCGTTATCTTTCCTCTTGGTCGGTTTCAAACCCTTGGAAGACATTGTTGACGGAAGTGAACAAGTCTAGAGAGAGAGAGAGAGGTGGGATGGAGGTTTAAGCACCACTTCTAGGGTTTTAGTGACGGCGAATACAAGAGCTTTTTTTAAGGCTCCAAATCCTTTAAAATTACTGTTTTGCCATTAGCACGAATGGCCCGGCCTGATCCGGTTTGTTTTGGTTTTCTTAAAATTTCGGTTGACTCATGGTTTTCTTTATTTACAGGCAGATAATTATAAAACATAGGGGGTCATCGACTCCTTGTTGAGAGAAACCAGTTGATAGTTGATATACCATTGTTGGACCTCAGGACTCATGGTCACTGTTTTGCATGCGTTAGCCAACTAAGTTACTAAAGATTCTGCTTGAAAATGGCTGATGATTTATATACTTCAATGTTCAAAGCGGATGGAAGCACATGATCTTATAACCTGTATTGAAGAATGAGTGTTGAAGACTAGCACTAACTTTATCCATGGTTATATACATAAATTAAGAATATGTGCTTTTCTTATTTTTGATAAAAAGATTATGTTTTTTTCTTCTACTGATACATATCCCAAAATAAACGCATACGTGCAAACTAAAAACATATCTAACCAAATTTATTAATTTGTGTTATATATTTCCATTCGTTTGAGATTTAACCTTCTAGTATTTTCGAATGTTATTTTGGAAGTTTACAAAAATGAATATATTATGGGGCTTTTTAACAATACAAAACATTTTAATAAAAACATTTTTGTTCGACCCAAAAATACATAAAACATTTTAATAAGAAAGCTATACTCGCATTTGAAATATGAATTCATACCAATTGTTTTATTTACAGAAAAATTAGGCCACATGTCCATTGTATATGAAAAATTAAGTTTCTACACATAACAAATGTTTGGCTATGATATTCTATGTATATTATGTTTAATTGATTTCTTACCTTTGGTATTACATACACCCCATGTTCGAGAACTCGCTAGGCGCTGTGCGTACGCTCGAGTAACGCCTAGCGATTTATGAAATAATCGGAGATTAATCGGAAATTAATCGGGGATTAATTTTATGTGTTTTTATTATACATATAATTAATGTGTAATGTTTGCAAGAATTGACCATAGTCTAGTGGTTCGGGAGATTTTTATTTCGCTTAGAGCACGCGGGTTCGAGTTGGTTAAGAGGAGTATTATTATGATTTTTTACATTTCTCTTTAATAAACGGTAATTTACGAAACTACCCCTTTCTTCTTCCTTTTACCTGTCGAGAACAAACCCTAATTTTGATGTTCTCAGCTTTTTTTTTTCACGATTCTTACTCGTTTTCACTGTTATTTCTTATGTTTATGCCAATTATGATAGATTTGCAGAGAAATCTATGATTTTGAGCTTCCAATTTAGAAAAAAATCGAACTTTTGCGAAGGATCCGAGTTTTTGGGCGAATTGGGGCAAAACGCCATGGTGGCTCTCCGATTTACGTTTATTCGCCGAGTAATCGGTCCCAGGCGGCGCGTTTTAGAACAAGGCATACACCACACATTTTGTTCTTCTCTCTCGATTTATAATTTCATCTTTTCTTTCTCTCGTCATTTCACTTTCTTCTGCCGCAATCATTTTTATTTTTAACATTACCATCATTTCTATCATTGATTGTTTCATTTTTTGCCGCTATCACATCTTTCGCTATTATCTCCACTGTTTTCTCTTTCACCACCATATACTAATATTTTACTCTTCGCCACATCATCGTTTCCACCATTGACGCCACATCTCCATCATTTTTTTCTTCCACCACCGTCACCACTGGTTATCTCTTTACTCTATTTTTTTCACTGTCTCATTTTTTCTTTCATCTTATGCAATGGTTTCTTCTCACCAACTCTGGCACTTCAACCAATTTCTCTTCTCTGCTAATCATATATTTTCTTCCGCCTTGTTACTCTTCTTTTTCTTAAATGTAAATTTGTTTAGTAATATTGTATTTAGTGAAATGGAATATAAATATGGTTTTACAGTAAGAAATAAGTGTTATACTTTGTTGATGTATCATGCTATGAATTAAGTAGTAATATTTATTGATTAAAATCCATGTTCAGAATCGCGCTAGACGGGCAGACATTATGGGCCTAGCGAGTTAACAGAAAATCAGAAATTAATCATGGATTTATTTTTAACATTTTCTTTATTTTCAAATATATATGTACATTAGTTTGTTTGAAGGAAGGGCAGTGATATTATAATGTAGCCTAGTGGTAGATGCATGGTTGACTTTGAGTATTGGCTTCAATTCTCTAAAGCGATAGTTTTGATTGATTATTTTAAAATTTTAATGAGAGACAAATTTAAACATCCTACATTGAGCATGTTGAAGTTTGTCAAGAATACACTCCTTATAAATAAGATATGATGCTTTCTTAAGAAAACGCAAATGGGCTATAATATAGTCGGGTCCGTCTTTAAGTTGGGCTTTAGTCTAATTTATTTAGCAATAAATCGGTTATTAATCCGATTAGATGGCAATCAGTTGGCATTAAATGGTTTATTGACCGTTGATCGATTTTAATTACCGAGTTGGTCAAAACGCCATGGTCGGAGGTCGGACTCCGAGGAGCGTTTTTGCGGCTGCATAATCGACTGTTCAGCCTCGTTTTTGAACATGGATTAAAACTAAGCAATTATAAGCGATTACATACCATATAATATATTACCAAAATTGGCAATGGTCAAAAAGTTAAACACCTTGAACCAGTAAAACAAAGACTATACCATTTAAATATACAATGTGTTATAGTATCAAATATAGTATAATTAAGTTTCATAATTGAAAAGTGGACAACTCCGGCGATAGTGCCACAAACACCTCCGCAAATAGTATGTTCTCTTACACATTATGATTTACATGGCTCATAACAACTACAATACTATAACGTTTGTAATATAATATAGCTTATAAATACACTTTACAACAGTTTATTTCCATGTTTCTTAAAGTAGTTTATTCATCTGTTTCCATACTGGATCATCTTTTCTTTCTCACAACAAATACAGTACACCACTTAGAACTTACGCAGTGACATATAGAAGTATAAACATATTGTAATTAGAGGTCATTTGTATGTTCGATAATGTAACCATACTACATTGAATATAGTATAGTCTACTGTCCACCTTTTTTCATTTTACATTTTTTTCTACGCGCATGCACTCCAAAAGAAATTATTTTTGGTGTAACTACACATCGAAAATATAATACCGTAAAATGAGTATATTCTTCATTTTTATGCTTGAATATCCAGTAAATTGCTTTTTTTATCTTAACATTTACACACAAAAAAAAAACTGTTTTCATTATAAATCAGCTCACGTACAACTAATATTTTAATAAGCAGTCGACAAAGTATTGGCTCGATTTGGTAGCAGCCCTATAACTTTCAAGTAGTAATAGCGAGAGGATCTCTCGTATTTCTCACGATAAAATCGCGCTACGAGATGAACGGAGATACCGAGACCACGTCATCCCCCCTGACAACGTAACATGTGGCGGACGCAACTGAACTCTGCTCAATCCACTTCAATTCCATCTCTCGGATCCGCGTCCACTTACGAGTAATTATCCTCTACTTCGCATCTCACCGTTTTCATTTAACAGATCCGCACAATAATCCGCCACGTGTTATAATAAACTACCGACAGCGAGTTCTTGGATCCACACTTCCGCTTTTTCGTGGGCGTAAGCGCATCAGATAAAATCCAAGCAAAAGGATCAGACCAAACAGCGCAGATCAACGAGGTTATCAGCTTATATAAAACCAAGAGCGCTTATCACTGATAAGCGTGACAAATAAGGGTGACAACTTATCAACCTTCTATCCTGTCTCTGAGGGTCAGCCTTTTTCGTTTGTAGATGGAGGAGAACAAAAAACCCTAGAAAACCATTTTCCAAACGACGACTTAATCAAAACCCGTCTCTGACGAAACACACCAGATCCGAACCTTGGAGAGGTTAATGAAATGTCGTCTCTGAGCAGAGAGTTAGTTTTCTTGATCCTTCAGTTCTTAGATGAAGAGAAGTTCAAGGAATCTGTTCACAAGTAAGTCTTCTTGTTCTTTGTCTGTTAAGGTTTTGTGTTGGATGAGTTTTGTAAATTTGGCTTTGATTTGTGTTTGTGTGTTAAAAGGCTAGAGCAGGAATCTGGGTTCTACTTTAATATAAAGTACTTTGAAGAGAAAGCTTTAGCTGGTGAGTGGGATGAAGTGGAGAAGTATCTCTCAGGGTTTACCAAAGTTGATGATAATCGTTACTCTATGAAGATCAGAGATTAATCATGGATTTATTTTTAACATTTTCTTTATTTTCAAATATATATGTACATTAGTTTGTTTGGAGGAAGGGCAGTGATATTATAATGTAGCCTAGTGGTAGATGCATGGTTGACTTTGAGTATTGGCTTCAATTCTCTAAAGCGATAGTTTTGATTGATTATTTTAAAATTTTAATGAGAGACAAATTTAAACATCCTACATTGAGCATGTTGAAGTTTGTCAAGAATACACTCCTTATAAATAAGACATGTTGTTTTCTTAAGAAAACGCAAATGGGCTATAATATAGTCGGGTCCGTATTTAAGTTGGGCTTTAGTCAAATTTATTTAGCAATAAATCGGTTATTAATCCGATTAGATGGCAATCAGTTGGCATTAAATGGTTTATTGACCATTGATCGATTTTAATTACCGAGTTGGTCAAAATGTCATAGTTGGACTCCGAGGAGCGTTTTTGCGGCTGCATAATCGACTGTTCAGCCTCGGTTTTGAATATGGATTAAAACTAAGCAATTATAAGCGATTACATACCATATAATATATTACCAAAATTGGCAATGGTCAAAAAGTTAAACACCTTGAACCAGTAAAACAAAGACTATACCATTTAAATATACAATGTGTTATAGTATCAAATATAGTATAATTAAGTTTCATAATTGAAAAGTGGGCAACTCCGGCGATAGTGCAACAAACACCTCCGCAAATAGTATGTTCTCTTACACATTATGATTTACATGGCTCATAACAACTACAATACTATAACGTTTGTAATATAATATAGCTTACAAATACACTTTACAACAGTTTATTTCCATGTTTCTTAAAGTAGTTTATTCATCTGTTTCCACATTGAATCATCTTTTCTTTCTCACAACAAATACAGTACACCACTTAGAACTTATGCAGTGACATATAGAAGTATAAACATATTGTAATTAGAGGTCATTTGTATGTTCGATAATGTAACCATACTACATTGAATATAATATAGTCTACTGTCTATTTTTTTTTTCACTTTGTATTTTTTCTCCATGCGCACGCGCTCCAAAAAAAATTATTTTTGGCGTAACTTATCACATCGAAAATATAATACCGTAGAATGAGTATATTCTTCATTTTTATGCTTGAATATCCAGTAAATTGCTCTTTTTATCTTAACATTTACACGCAAAAAAAAAGACTGTTTTCATTATAAATCAGCTCACGTACAACTAATATTTTAATAACCAGTCGACAAAGTATTAGCTCGACTTGGTAGCAGCCCTGTAACTTTCAAGTAGTAATAGCGAGACGATCTCTCATATTTCTCACGATAAAATCGCGCTACGAGATGAACGGAGATACCGAGACCACGTCATCCCCCCTGACAACGTAACATGTGGCGGACGCAACTGAACTCTGCTCAATCCACTTCAATTCCATCTCTCGGATCCGCGTCCACTTACGAGTAATTATCCTCTACTTCGCATCCTACCTTTTTCATTTAACAGATCCGCACTATAACCCGCCACGTGTTATAACAAGCTACCGACAAAGAGTTCTTGGATCCACACTTCCGCTTTTTCGTGGGCGTAAGCGCATCAGATAAAATCCAAGCAAAAGGATCAGACCAAACAGCGCAGATCAACGAGGTTATCAGCTTATATAAAACCAAGAGCGCTTATCACTGATAAGTGAGATAACTTATCAACCTTCTATCTCTGTCTCTGAGGGTCAGCCTTTTTCGTTTGTAGATGGAGGAGAACAAAAAACCCTAGAAAACCATTTCCAGACGACGACTTAATCAAAACCCGTCTCTGACGAAACACACCAGATCCGAACCTTGGAGAGGTTAATGAAATGTCGTCTCTGAGCAGAGAGTTAGTTTTCTTAATCCTCCAGTTCTTAGATGAAGAGAAGTTCAAGGAATCTGTTCACAAGTAAGTCTTCTTGTTCTTTGTCTGTTAAGGTTTTGTGTTGGATGAGTTTTTTGTAATTTTGGTTTTGATTTGTGTTAAAAGGCTAGAGCAGGAATCTGGGTTCTACTTTAATATAAAGTACTTTGAAGAGAAAGCTTTAGCTGGTGAGTGGGATGAAGTGGAGAAGTATCTCTCAGGGTTTACCAAAGTTGATGATAATCGTTACTCTATGAAGATTTTCTTCGAGATCAGGAAGCAAAAGTATCTCGAAGCTCTAGATCGGTAAATTGTTTACTTACTCTTTTTTAGTCGTTTGCTGTTTTGGTGTGTTGTTGAATTAATGATAGTTACCGTTTTGTTTTTCAGTAATGACAGAGCAAAAGCTGTTGAGATATTAGCTAAAGACTTGAAAGTCTTTGCTACCTTTAACGAGGAGCTTTACAAAGAGATTACTCAGCTTCTCACTCTTGAGAATTTCAGGTAAGTTAATTTGCATTTAAATAATTTGTAAGGCAGACCCTTTAGTGTTTTGTTATATGTCCACAGGGAGAACGAGCAATTGTCTAAGTATGGTGATACAAAGTCAGCGAGGAATATAATGTACACTGAGTTGAAGAAGCTCATCGAGGCGAATCCTCTGTTTAGAGAGAAGCTAGCCTTCCCTAGCTTCAAGGCTTCTCGCCTGAGAACTTTGATTAATCAAAGGTGAATTAAGATGCTTTCTTTATTGAAAGAGAGATGAGTTTAAGTGTTTAATGTTTTTATTTTGGTGTTGCAGCTTGAATTGGCAGCACCAGCTATGTAAAAACCCGAGGCCTAATCCTGACATCAAGACATTGTTCTTGGATCACTCTTGCAATGCAGCAAACGGTGGTGCTCGTGCACTCACTCCTGTGAATCTTCCTGTTGCGGCTGTTGCTAGACCTTCTAACTTTGTTCCTCTTGGAGTACATGGTGGAGTTAGGATCTCTTACTTTCTTACTTCTCTTTTTCTATTATTATTACTTCAATGTTTTAGATTTTGAGAGTTAATGAAACTGTGATGTATGTGCACAGCCCTTTCAACCTACTCCTGCTCCGGCTCCTAATCCCAATGCTCTAGCTGGCTGGATGGCTAACCCAAATCCTTCCTCATCAGTTCCATCTGGTGTCGTGGCTTCTACTTCTCCTTTTCCTATGCAGCAGCCAAATCAAGGTAGATTTCATCTGACAATTGTTTGGATTTGACCTCTTTGGTTTGATCTAAATCTTAGTTGCTGTGTTTGGTTACAACAGTTAATGCTCTGAAACATCCTAGACCACCGTCAAACTCTCTAGGATTGATGGATTATCAGAATGCTGCTGATCACGACCAGCTCATGAGACGTTTACGGTCTGCACAAAATGAGGTAACTGCCTTGGAACTCTCGTGGCTTTGGAATGTTTGTTTCTGATGTTTGAGTATCTTTTGCAAAATTCACAGGTCACATATCCTGCTCATTCTCATCCTCCCTCTGCGTCACTTGATGACCTCCCTAGAAATGTTGTGAGTACAATGCGCCAAGGTTCGGTGGTGATGAGCATGGATTTTCACCCTGCGCATCACACTTTACTCGCTGGTCAGTCTATTTACTACCATGAAGAGCTTAGTAGAGTTTGAGCATTTTTTGTTGGCTCTTGTTTCTTAACATCTCTGTTACTTTTAGTTGGCGGTTCGAGCGGCGAAGTCAGCTTGTGGGAAGTTGGATCCAGAGAGAAGATCGTCACAGAGCCTTTTAAGATATGGAATATGTCCGCTTGTTCTGGTGTCCTCCAGGTTAATACACAGCCTTGAGTGATATATGTTATGTTCTGTCTTATGAGATGAAATTTTACTATTTTAGTACTCACCTGGTAAATGTTCTTCTCAGGGTACTATTGTCAAAGAACCATCAATATCCGTCACTCGTGTAGCATGGAGCCCAGATGGAAATTTCATTGGTATGGTATTATATGTAGATTGTTCTCATTACAACTAGGCTCAAGAAACCGTTCCAAAGATACAGTTTTAGCTTCAATTAGACACAGAGTTTGAACTTGTGTATCATTTGCTGTCTACAGGTGTTTCATTTACTAAACATCTGATTCATGTATATGCGTACCAAGGCTCAGACCTACGCCAACACCTTGAGGTATGTTTTAATATTCTTTTCTCTTGTCTTTGTGGCACCAAACTTAATTAGTCTATATGTTTTCTGTGTATTAGATTGAAGCTCATGTCGGCCGTGTGAATGACTTGGCGTTCGCCCACCCAAACAAGCAAATATGTATTGTGACTTGTGGGGATGACAAATTGATCAAGGTGTGGGATATAAACGGGAAGAAGCTTTACACCTTTGAAGGCCACGAGGCATCGGTTTATTCCATTTGCCCTCACCAGAAGGAAAATATTCAGGTAGAACTAGAAGCATCTCTTTGTTTATAAAAAATAAACTTTTTCATTTTCATGTAATTTATAATTTTCTCTTTTTACAATGCAGTTTATATTCTCAACTGCTCTTGATGGTAAGATCAAGGCTTGGCTCTATGATAACGTTGGTTCTCGGGTTGATTACGACGCACCAGGACAGTGGTGTACAACGATGTTATACAGTGCTGATGGAAGCAGGTCAATACTTCTTATATGAATATGTCTCTGCATTAATAGAAAAGCTCTTGTAAATAGTTGAGTAACATTTGCTGTGGTTTCAGGTTATTTTCTTGTGGAACGAGTAAAGAAGGAGACTCTTTCCTTGTTGAGTGGAATGAGAGCGAAGGTGCACTGAAGAGGACCTATGTAGGGTTTAGGAAGAAATCAAATGGAGTTGTTCAGTTTGATACAACTCGTAACCGTTTCTTGGCTGTTGGTGAAGATAATCAAGTCAAGTTCTGGGACATGGATAATACAAATCTGTTGACTACTATTGAGGCTGAAGGAGGACTTCCGGTAAGAAGGATGTCTTGTTCATTTGCTCTTTAAGTATTTTTGGATCCTGTTGCATGACTGATTTGTATGTACCTGTGTTGTTATCATCAGAGTCTTCCACGTTTGAGGTTCAACAAGGAAGGAAATCTTCTTGCAGTCAGTACAGCGGATAACGGATTCAAGATCCTTGCAAATGCGGATGGTCTTAGAACCTTAAGAGCATATGAAGCATCTAAAGCCTCCATCGAGATGAAGGTTGGATTATTGATCTTCTTTTGACATGAGCTATTTTGTCCAGTTTTAACTCAAGTGTTGATATGCTTGTGATCCAGGTATCAACTTCCGCAATGGTTTCAGCCCTGAGCCCAGTTGTTGGTAAAATTGAACACATGGACACAAGCTCTCCTGCAAGGCCCACACCAATTCCTGTATGATTAATAATTTGATATATCTTCTTTTTTTTACATATTCATTTTCACTCAAGAATCCTTATGGGAATATTAGAATTGTGGCTTTGTTTAGTTTAGTTTTGTTTACAGTATGTAGTCATCTAACTTTGGTGTTATGACATATGCAGAATGGGATTGAGGCAATGTCAAGAAGTATAGAAAAGCCAAGAAACTTGGAATCTGTTGTTGATAAGTCTAAACCCTTGGAGCTAACAGAGATTGTTGATCCCACTCAGTGCAGACAAGTGACCATGCCAGATAGCAAGGATTCTGTGAGCAAGGTCTGTTGTCGTCTCAGCGTCATGTTCATTAATATTATTAATCTTGTAATCTTGGAACTAATCTTTTGTCTGCTATGTCAATCCCTAAAGGTTGCTCGGCTTCTTTATACTAATTCCGGTGTTGGCGTATTGGCTCTGGGAGCAAATGGTGTTCAAAGACTATGGAAGTGGAGCCGCAATGAGCAGAATCCAACTGGGAAGGCAACTGCAAACTTAACTCCACAGCATTGGCAGCCTAACAGCGGTCTCCTAATGGCAAACGATGTTTCTGAGAATCCTGAATCAGCTGTGCCATGTATAGCGCTTTCTAAGAACGACTCTTACGTGATGTCAGCTTGTGGTGGAAAGGTTTCCTTATTCAATATGATGACTTTCAAAGTAAGCAGTTTTCAAATCAAACTTCACTTACTTTGTTATTCTCTTAGAGATTGACATCTTTTGTCACTTTGTTGATAGGTAATGACAACGTTCATGCCACCACCACCAGCTTCAACATTTTTGGCATTTCACCCTCAGGATAACAACATTATTGCAATCGGTATGGAAGACTCTAGTATCCATATCTACAACGTCAGGGTTGATGAGGTATAATGATATACAACTCTTGATTCTGTGGTGTGTAGTTAGCGATTCACCTCTTACATACATGAGATAATGTCTTTTGATCTATAAGGTGAAAACAAAGCTGAAAGGTCACCAGAAGCATATAACCGGTCTAGCATTCTCTACTGCACTCAATACCCTCGTCTCTTCTGGTGCTGATGCTCAGGTAACGCATAGTAATTGTTATTGAAGCTTTCAAATACATGCTGGCTTTTAAACTCTCTTTACTTCTTATTACAGCTCTTCTTTTGGACCGCTGACACATGGGAAAAGAAGAAATCTTCGGCGATATCACTTCCACCTGGAAAAGCACCGGTGGGTGACACACGTGTCCAGTTCCACAACGACCAAGTCCATCTGTTGGTTTCACATGAGACGCAGCTTGCCATTTACGATGCTACAAAGATGGAATGTATACATAAGGTATAAACCAAAGGATCTTTCCTTTTTTTGTTACCTCGTCCTATCTTGAATGATAATGACGACAATGTACTTGTTGCAGTGGGTGCCACAAGAAGCTCTCTCTTCTCCCATAACCTCTGCATCTTACTCATGCAACAGCCAGCTGGTTTACGCATCATTCGCTGATGGAAACATTGCTGTCTTTGATGCTGATTCCTTGAGACTCAGATGTCGCATTGCTCCTTCTGCTTACATGCCTCAACCAACACCCAACAGGTGAAGAAGCTTTTGCTAATATAGTCTTTTGACCATATACATTTTCTTGAACCAAATGTGTTTTGTTTTTTTCTGTGATAGTGCACCGATCATTCCACAAGTGATCACAACACATCCACAAGAACCGAATCAGTTAGCAGTTGGACTTTCTGATGGTTCAGTTAAAGTGATTGAGCCATCGGAAGCTTCGAGAAGATGGGGCGTAGGGGTTGCTGTTACTGCAGATAAATCAGGGAATGAGAACGGACGGCCATCGAGTTCATCGGCAGCTAATAATAACTCGAGTTCAGATCATCAGATGCAAAGGTAAGAAGAAAAGGAAAAACAGTTTGCTGTCAGTTAAAGTTAGTTGACAGAGTTTATTTTGGGTTGTAAAGTTGTGATAGCTTGTGTGCCTGTTTTTTTTTTTTTTTTGTAAATGAGATCCTTTAAATTAAATCAGTAGGGCTTAGTAACAGTTTTTTTTTTTGGTATTTGTTGGCGTTATTATAACATTAAAAAGCTTTACTCTTGAATGTACCTTTTAATATATGGCTTTTGAGTTCTGAGTGATCATAATTTATGTTGTCATGATGTTATTAGCTCTGTTCTTTTCATGGACGCAGAGTCGGCGACTGCGGCGAAAAATTAACAAACAAGAAAAAGCAATCTAAGTGCAGGGTCGTTATACATCTCCCGTCGGCGGTTGCCGCTACTCGTATTTTCCGTGTTTCATCATCGCTGGATTTATCTGCGTCTCCTAAACATACGTTGACGTGTAGCTCGCGTCAATTATTAACACCCTTTAACTTTCTGTTTTAACTTGTTGCTGACGTGTCATGTTTAATCCTCTTATATTTTTGTGTCATAGACGCGGAAGCTGCGTCCAGTAAAAGAACAGAGCTATTATAGTCGAGGAAAGAAATAGTATGATGGTGTAAGACTGAATCAAGCTTTATATTTTTTGTTATGCATGTCATGGCTCGCTTTTAGCACCAGCATGCAACTAGAGCATTGTACTAATCAAAAAGTCATGTTCCCGGACAGAGTAGTTTTGTAGAAACGAACAATGTGTCCTTGAATAAGTCCCTAAATACCATCTCTGCAGTTGTCAGATCAATGATGGCATTATTTCTCATTCCAGCTCGTTCAGATAAAACCTCAATAGAATTCACTTCACCAGACGATGATTGCTCATCCAACACAGAGAAAGACTAGCAACTGTGCCTAGACTTTTCGCAGCATTCTTAAGATGATCTGTCACCTGAAAATAAATATAAAAGTTGGAATTGTAACTTAAAGCTTCCTTGTGCTCAACCCAACCCACAAGAGAAGAAAAAAGAACATGTTATAAAAGTATACCTGTAGCGCAAGTTCCCTAGTTTTAGGAATGATAAACAGGCAAAGCTTAACGAAACATTGATTTTAAGCCCCAAAATTTCTGGAAAACTTAAATAGAATCAAGTTTCTAAAATTTTTTTGTTAGGTCTTTAAATTTATCAAAAAAAAAATTTAGCTGAAATCTTTAATAAATCATCTACAATCCCCTAAATCTTAAGGCTCGGCCATAAAAACTCGTAAGTAAGCCCATCTGCAGAATATTTTTGCGCTTCCTCACCCTTCAACGCATGCATTCTACCAACCATTTCGCGCTCATCCAAAAGGCGTTGTAGCATGGGCAACAACAGCAAGCGTCATTCCAGAGCCTGTCTCAGCAGCACCAATAACATCCTATATGGTCCAAATATGAGCCATAGATTAAAAAAGAATGTAGCTTACTAATAGAAGATAAAGTCGTGTGGTAGTGACAAGAATGTGGTGATAGAATAACAAAGCTCAGAAATCAGCATAAACTAGCGAATGTCAAAGAGCGAGCATAAGAAAAAAGTAACAGGATGTACAGAATAATCCAACGAAAGTATATTAAAGTTTTAAATATTCGAAAGTTTCTGGTGAACATGAAAATGGTCCAACAGGAATACAGGCTGCAGCTCAATTGTTAACCACCTTAAGTTGTCTTTCAAATGGAGCTAGTTCGAGATTTTAATCAAACCAAAGCTACACACCACAGCGTTTTATCTAATGACACTAGTGAAAGACCACTGCTAAGTGATTCCTTCCAAAGCTTAAATCTCTAACCGAAGTTTGGTTAACTTGAATAAATTCAAAATCGAATAATTAGGGCTCGAGACCCATGTCACTTGGAGAACACGGAAACAGAAAATAGTAAGCTCGTCATTCTAGTTTGAGACTGAATCAAAACCTTTTATCTATTTCCGTAATCCATATTATTGCACGCTTTTAGCAGTCATAATTGCTAAAGAAGTGATGACTGATTACTTGATTAGCATTAGCATGCAACTGGAGCATTGATTACTGATTAGTGGTAAGTTCAAAAAAGTAGTCCAACTGTTTTTGACTTTTCATTCCAAATCTCACAAGAAACCGGTAATTATCATGGATTTGGCCGTAATCTATGGCTCGTTTGAAAACAAAAACATAAAATTTAGTCGTCTCGCATGGCTTGAAACACATGGGTTTCAACATCGAGTAGTAACTTTATGATATATAAAAGACTTGAGAAAGAAGGTAAGTGTGAAATGTTATTAAGGAGTGGGGTCTCTTCCGCCAACCACAAAAGGGATCCGAGGAACAGAATCAAAACTTTCAACACATATTAAAGCTAATCTATTTTAACGCTATTTTTGCTTATTTATTTACACATGCAAGGAACAACTTCCTCTTTTAGGCAAGAAGTTAGTAAGGCTGTTTTGTTGATTGTATGTTGGTATATCGTGGTCGTCTCTATATGAATCAGCTGAGCTAAGCTAACTACTAGCGTGTGGGTTTATAAATAGTTCGGTTCACCAAATTTATTAAGTTAATTTTGGGTGCGTCAAATCCAGAGTCGCGCTTAAATTTTTAGGGTCCAAATGGTAAATGCAGAGCGACTTACAATGAGAGTCAAATAGTAATTAATACACATATATATATATCATATATATTAAAAGAGAAAAACTATAACATTTGAGTTAGTCATGTGTCATTACCACAATAATTTTTATAATATTTAAAGAAATAATTTGATCATTCTAAAAATATATAAACTTTTTATTTAACTAATCATAAATTAATTATTAATGTTCTTCATTCTTTCCATAAATAAAAATTACAGAATTTTCTAATGTGACTAAAGTATTTATGACAATTAATGATTTTGAATAATAAAGATTTGATCAAAATTAGTGTATCATCTATCATTTTTTCAATTTAAACTTATTAAAATAAATTAAACAACCACATTAACCATAAAATATATTTTTATATTTTTCCGTTTATGTTATATTTTGAATTTTTAAAAATGACTATAAATGACTAAAACTCTTAAAAGTCTCACATTAAAATTTTTGTGAACCATAGTTTAAAATTTTTACTACAAGATTCAAATGATTACAAAATCATATAAGTATGAAATTTCATTTTATAAATATTAAGATTATATATATATATATATATATATATATTATTTTTAACGCTGATTTATTATGATATTACAATTATGAGAAAGATTAAATAGACGATCCGACAACCGACAATACTATTATGAGAAAAATTTGAAAGCAAATTTCAAAATTAATATGTTCATATGGTATATAGTTTTATTTTTATTATATTAATATATATATATATATTAATATAATAAAAATTAAACTATATATTGACAACTTAATATTTAAATTTTGCATTGATTTTTTTTTTGATAAAAGCTTTGAAAACATATTGACAACTTAATATTTAAATTTTGCATTGATTTTTTTTTTTGAAAATTATAAATTACTAAAACTACTAAACATCACACAATGAAACTTTTTGTTATCAGTGATTTAAAATTTTGTTATAACAAGATACAAATGATCAAAAAAACAATATGAATATTAAAATATACTATATATCTATGTTAATCTCATTTAATTTAGGTATAGATCATATAAAAAAGAAAAAGTGTTTGTGCGGATAAATAAATTTTATTTATGTGTTCGCATCAATTTAATAATATACGCAATAGTTACTGATTTAATCAATATTTAATATATATTTATTATTTCATAATATGTAAAATAATATATAACACGTAAAAATAATTTATATATAATATTTATTCCGCACAAAGTGCATATCTTAACCTAGTGTATATATATATATATATAAAGATATTTGTTACTGTTAACAGCAGTGATATACTTTTACTTACCACGGAGAGACCCTTACTGCCATAAGCCAAAAAATATAGTTTCATGCTAAACACTTTCTAATAATAAATTATAATTTTTTATAAAAAAAATGAATTAATTTTTTAAATATTATAAAACTCATATAGACTTATGCATACCATGTTTGAATATTACGCAGCATATATACATTTATAATTATGATTTCAAAACGTGATACTTTATATTATAAATTTATTTGTAAAATAAATAAAACAAACTTAAATAAGACACAAAATGATTAACAAAAAATAAATTATTGAAATTAAGATTTATTATGGTAGAGGTTAAAAATTAATAAGTGTGTGAACAAATACAAAGAAATAAAGATTAAACTTTGTATAGAATGTATTGTTTAATTTTGGACTTTGTATCTATGTTTATGAGAAAAACAATTCTTTAATTCAAAATGATATATGTTTTAGAAAAAAATGTTTCAAAAAATACATTTGGAACATTTTCAAAGCATTTTTAATTATTTAATAATAGTATGTATTTGTAACTAAAATTTAATATGTTTTATTAATATATGTGAAAACTCAAAAACATACCTTGTTTACGGATGGAGTAATTGTAAATATGCCATGTAAGTTTTATATGCCCTAAGCCATGGTTTTTTTGGTTAATAATAATAATATGCACGGCTTGCTCAAATCCCTTACATTGAAGAACTGATATCCATATTTTTTCTTTTTACGTCAAGATTTTGAATGACGAGATTACTCTGATTTTCAGTCTTTTCACATGTATTATACTTTGATCAATTTTACATGGCATATTTACAATTACTCCAGAGTATAATATCCACGCGAATCAATCTCTAGTATTAACACCAGAGTATAATACATGTGAAAAGACTGAAATTGTTAAAGTAATATAATTAATAAAATTGTTAAACTGAGTTAAATATGGAAAGACAACTAATGTAATTATATTAATGTAATTATTAAAAGGATACTAAATTTTTTTATAATGATATTTATGTTTCCAAACGATTTTTATTTATACTACTATTTATGTTTTCAATCAATACCAAAAAGTATTTCAGTTTTAATAATATAAGTAACTCGTTTGGCGTAGAAGAACATGGCATATTGTTATATGATATAGTATCTCACACATTTGAGGTGTTAATTAATAATGCATGCAATGACTGAGTTTGTAAGAGTGAAGTCGGGAACAAGTGGTGATAAAAAATATTACAGAAGTATTACATTATTGTTTAGAAATTTAGACAGCTAAGGTTGCATCCAAGAAGGCAAAAAGAATGATAAATTTATCAACTGATAATATCTGAAAATTACAATTCCAAATTGATATTTAGTAATATTAGTTGCTTTTTTGGAACTTATTGATCACGGGAAAATCGCCTGGCACAATTATAGTGACCACACGACGTAAAACTAAAAGATAATAATTTTGTTTCTTAGATATTGACATAAGTATAACCCGACATAAGTATATGACCCGCCTCGTTTCATAAGATTCCAACAAATATGACAGAGACCTTGTAACTAATTACTAATTGATAACTTATAATATATGATGATTCAGTTCAAAAAAAAAACTTATAATATATGATGAAGACGTGTTTTTGAACTTCAAAACTTTAAAATTCTACGTGGTTTAATTTGTAAATCACTAAATAGAGTAAACGTGAAGACCATTATTTCATACTTAGGAAGATTCTCTATACCTTTTTTCGTAATCCAAATCAATTAAGAAAATATAACAACATACTATTAGTGATGTATATTTATAGTCAACAGGAAATCAAATCATATCTTAACAAGTGAAATTAATTTGGTATTCCCCTCGATTATTTTGTTTCCTAAATATAAAAATGTTTGTTTGATTTGATACAAATGTATTAAAATTTTAAATCTTGTAATAAAAATAGGTGTGGAAATTAAAATGTGTGGAAGCAGCATTAGCATATGTGGTTTTATGGAAAATGATCTGTCAAGGCCAGGCTGGCACTTCCCTCCGATGATTGCTTGTGGGTCCCGTTGTCTCACTGTCTTAAAGCACATGCGCTACTGCTTACGTGTCTTCTTTGCATTTACACTAAATCGTTGTAATAATAATAATTTTTGAATAAGCCTAACTGTTCTTCTTTTATATATAAAACAAAATTGATTAGTTGTAGTGTAAACCACATCTCCTTTTTACGAAAATAATAATTTTAATTTGTTGTTAGGATAAATAACTAGAAAGTTTGGAAGTACTTGCTGTGCTTAAACTCACTTACTCTCAAATCTCAGTGAATAACCTTTGTAAAACTAGATTAACAAGGTTTTGTATGTTGTAAACTAGTCAATTATACTCCGTTTCATAATACTTGATGTTTTGCCTTAGTGCACAAAGATTAAAAAAGTTAGATTTAAGTAAAAAAGTATTTTTAAAAATATAGTTTTTAAATCATTTAACCAATTACAAAAAAGATAGTAAAACTTAATTGGTTGAACAGTTTCCAATAAAGTTAAAGTTAACTTTAAAACCTTAAAACTTCATGTAAATTGAAACAAAATACTTCTTCTAAAACATCATCTATATTGAAACAGAGAGAGTACTTATTATCAGCTGAAAATTAATTAAAAACTACATTGATTTTATAAATAATTTTATTTATTTTAAATACTATTGATCAAAAAGTATAATTTATAATAACTTACATATATTTCCGACACTTTCTTAATTTATGTGAAAAATGTCTGACACTTATTTAGAAACGGAAAAAATATTATATACCACGACTTCCTAATCCACTGTTATATGAACCAGCTTGCCAAATTATATTTCAATTGCCGTCTCTAAAAATATTATATACCACGACTTCCTAATCCACGGTTGTTTGCTCAAATCAAAACAGACCACATGAACTCCATGTGTCATTTTAACACATCATATACTTCTTCTCTCCTCTTGTCTCTCTCCTTCTGATTAAATAATACTCTATTTATATTTAAAATATTAATGTTTTTAAGTATTTTTACACATACTAATGTTTTAGTTTTATTTATTTAAATTGGTAGAGAATACAGTATATCTTAATAATTTTTTGAGAAAAAACTACTTAGAACATCTCCTTCATCATCATTCTATTTTTCTAATTCCAATATATAATTTGGATTATTTTTAAAAAAAATTATACTATTATTTTTCCATAATAGAGAGAAATAAAATTATTTTAAAATTGGAATAAGGTTTGAGTGAAATTCAACTACAATATAGATTTACTCTATTTTGGAAAAGTATATGAAAATGCTAGTAACATCTAAATTTATTTATTTTCTTATCAATTAATTGGTATTTTTTAATTAAAAAAAGTCTTTAAATAAATTACAGTACGTATTGTTTACATAGGAAAAAAAAAAGGTTTCTTAGCATTTAATAATTTGTATAGGTAGAGCAGAATCGAGACAAAACCAGTAATGTTTACATAGACAATTGTACTAGCAATTCTTACTTTTCAACTAGTTTTAGACTTAGAATAGCATTCAAAATGTAGAATAGTCGTGTCGGCAAGATATGCTGCTCCAATCGTTCAAGACAAAAAAAATACTCACTAGAAAATTTATGTAATTTACATAAGAAATTAGTTTCAATTATAATTATATAATAACGATTGGATTAGCATCTTATTTGGGCATGGAGTGAACACGCTAGTAGAAGTGTCTTTTAGATCAACTGTAGTTGTAATTCCAAAGCTATATACAGTATCTTGGTTTGCTTCTTTTTTTTTTGTTTCCTGACTCCCACATCTTAATTTGAATTTCTGGATCCTAAACATTAAATATAACAGTCATTCATGTATGTTTAACATTAATTAATTTTTACTATAGGGGAGGAAGGCCAAAATATCAGTCCATGATTTTGGTGAATATTATTGTCTGGTCCTTTTATGTAAATATTAATGTTAAATACTCGGATCAATAACACTAATAAATGATTTATTATTTTTACTCATATTGATTTGATAGCAATTCCAACAAACAGTGCGGTTAAACACATGTAAAAGTACTTGGCTTCTCTTGCTTCTTTCTCCTCATCTCCCCTGCTCTATTTTTCTTCTTTTGTTGGGTTCTGTCTTCGCCGAGACTTTTCTCCTTTCCTCAGAAACTTTAAGTTTCTGAGCTCATGAAGATGCCAGTAAGTACGTTTCTCCCTTTTGTTCTGTCTTTTTTTTTTATTGAAAACTCTTTTGCTTTTGTTTTAATTTGTCCATCTCCAATTCCAAAAGTATGAATTTTTGCAGACGAATCTCTTACGGGTTGTACTTCAGTTCTATGATTCTATCACTTGTTCCTCTGAATCTCTATTGTTTTTTCTCCAACTCCAGCAAATGAAATCTAAATGTTTTCTGAGTTTTTTTCTCTCTCAGCTCTGTTTTATTCGTTTCAGCAGAGACAAATCTGGAAGCCTGTCTAGATTTTTCGATTTATTTCCTCTGTTTTCTACTTACGTTCTGTTTCAAGCTGCTTGGATCTTCATATGAGTGGTTTTCTGGTCGATATTGATTATGCTTATGCTTATGTTTGTATCCAAAAGTTGTAAGTTTATGATCCTATAGCTGTTTCCAAGAGAATTATACATCTGATTTTCAAACATCAAAACCGATATTTTCTGATCAAATTTTTTTTTTTTCGGAACTTCCTATGTTGAATAGACTTCATATTTTACATTCTCACGAAACTCAATTTTGTCTGAATTATTTTTCTTACTTTCCCGGAATTTTCTCTAGACAAAACGTTTTTATTTGTCTCCCGTCACATAAAATTCTCGTTATTCATCATCACATGATTCACATCCATATTTTGCTAACATTTATTTGACAGTTTTCATCAGTTTCTATCCGATATTAATCAAAATTATTAAGCTGATAATCTCTTGTTGTATAATGCAGGTGGCATTGGTCTGGCTACTGGCATTCACCAATCTATTATTTATCAAAGTAGAAAGCAATAATGCCGTATGCAAGAAGACTTTCAAGTTAGACCCTAGACCTCACAGCGTCTCCATCCTCGAGTTTGGAGCGGTTGGAGACGGCAAGTCCCTCAACACGATTGCGTTCCAAAACGCTATTTTCTACCTCAAGTCCTTTGCGGATAAAGGCGGTGCTCAGCTCTATGTTCCACCTGGGAAATGGCTCACTGGAAGCTTCAATCTCACTAGCCACCTCACACTCTTCTTGGAGAAAGGAGCGACCATTCTTGCTTCACCGGTATGAAGAGTGTTTACCCAAGTTTCTTTGTTGGTTATAGTGGTGACATTGTTTCTATTTGTTCCTAACGTGGCTAGGATCCATCGCATTGGGACATTGTCAGTCCTCTACCGTCGTATGGTCGTGGAATTGAACTTCCAGGAAAACGGTATAGAAGTTTGATCAACGGAGACAATCTACAAGACGTAGTCATCACTGGTAAATCATAAATCATTACCTATTATTTGACTTGACGACATTGAGACTTTAACTTTTTATATATGGCAGGTGATAACGGGACATTTGATGGTCAAGGTGCGGCCTGGTGGGAGTGGCTAGAGTCTGGAACTTTGAACTATAGCCGACCTCATATCATCGAGTTCGTCTCATCCAAAAACATCCTTATATCGAACCTAACCTTCTTAAACGCACCTTCTGTCAACATTCACCCTGTTTATTGCAGCCATGTTCATATCAAAAAAGTTTTAATCGAAACAAGCGTTGATTCTCCTTACGTTCTTGGAGTTGTCCCAGGTAATAATCACTTCTGCCTATTAGGGCATCTCCATCCCCACTCCATTTTTTTCTCTAAAATGAAATAAAAGTGAATATGGAGTAAAGAATGCTCTAACCCAACTCCATATCTCACTCCATAATGAAATTTACTCCATAAATAGAGTAATCTATTTTTTGTTTGTTCATCACTCCATTATAGAGTAAAAAATAGAATAGGGTTGGAGTAATTTTACTCTATTTTCACTTTTACTCCATTTTGGAGAAAAAAATGGAGTTTTACATTGGAGATGCTCTTAAATAGATTACTAGTTTCGGCTTCCAACCTCATGATATTCAAAAATAATAATAATTTTTTTTTGCTAAAAATAATAATAATATTCACTAGCCATTTTATTTTTTTCTTTTAGATTCTTCGGACAATGTTTGTATCGAGGACTCAACGATCAACGTTGGACACGACACGGTCTCTCTCAAAAGTGGTTGGGACCAATACGGCATCAACTACGGCCGTCCAACCACAACCGTTCACATCCGTAACCTCGTCTTAAAATCTCCCACCGGCGCCGGAATCTCCTTCGGGAGCGAGATGTCTGGCGGAATCTCCGACGTCACCGTGGAGCATCTCACCATACACAGCTCACGCGTAGGCGTCGCCTTCAGAACCACCAGAGGGAGAGGAGGGTATATACGTAACATCACAATCTCCGGCGTCGTTCTCTCCGGTGTAGACACAGCCATCGTGGCCGACGGGCACACCGGGGCGCACGCGGATGATAAATACGACAGGGACGCGCTCCCGGTCGTGACGCGTATCGTCCTGAGGAATTTCACCGGAGATGGTATAGGATTGGCCGGGAACTTCACCGGTATCGAAGAGTCTCCGTTCACGTCGATATGTCTCAAGGATATTCATTTACAAACGAGTTCAGAGTCTTGGGTTTGCTCCAACGTCTCTGGTTACGCAGAGGACGTGTCGCCGGAGCCTTGTGAAGAGCTCATGAGTTCTCCGTCGGCTTGTTTCGCCGGTGGAAGGATATACGGTGGAGAAACGGCGAGAGAGTCGTACTACAGCTGGTAATGCTAGTAAATTCAATAAATTGGTGATGAAGAAGAAGAGAGTGGTGTAGTTTGGTTTATGATACGATTGAATTTTCAATTTTTTTTGGTCAGTGAAGTCATAAAATTTGTTGTCAGAGCGAGCGAGAACGTGAGTGTCAAGAAACAGAGTATATGTTGTATTATTTATGTACAGCTTCCCATTTCTTCATTCATGTTGTAAGATATAATTCATCTTTCTTTCTTGTTCTATCAAAGAATTGTGAAAAAGTGAGAATATCAAGATTTGGCGAATGCAGTGACGTAGCAGTTAAAAAGAATGGCACTAATCTATTAAGGCTAACAATGAATCACCAATTTGTATTTGTAGTATTAGCTTGTCATTATATTCAGAAGTGAAGACAATCTAAAATAGTATTAGCTTGTCAGACTGTTATAGTAGTACTTCAATTTGGTCAATCATAATAGTGTTTTTGTCCGAGCCTTTGTCCGTGTAGTAACTCATGTCTTTCTGGCTTGTAGACTTATAAATTATAGGATGCATACTGTATTGTAGATGCTCTGACTTCAACATGTTGTTCTCTACTATGTTTGAAAAATACTAATATTTGTTCAGATGACCAAAACACAAGAGTCTCAAATAAAGTAGCATGGGGATGTTAAAATCTGTATCTTTGTGTTTGAAGAAACTGTGCTGCCTGAGTGTGGAGACATTCTCATAGCTTTGGAAGATATATCCATCACTTGTTCATGAGTTTGAAGGCAAGTAATTATATTAACTAGACTATAACTTCCAATAACTTGTTATCTTTCCACCGAAGTGTATCATTTAGATAATCTGTTTGGGTTGAAAATGAAGATCTCGAACCGGTCAATACAGTTGCCGGCTCTCAAAAACATACCGAAGCTGTGGTCTACCGTTGTCGACTTGGCTCTCTGTTACTGGATACAGTCGATAACCATCGTCTCACTCTCACACACAACAATCACATTGCTGAATGCTGAGTGGTTCGACGGAGGAGAAAGGAAATGACACGTGTCACAATATTACTCTAGTTCATTCATCATATCCCTGTGGCCGCCAGCATCTTTTATTTGCCCCAACAGACACGTGGCTGTTCTTTTGGCCGTTGACCTCCACTGTTCCCCATACTTTTAGGTTGCTTCCACTCAATGTATTCATTACTCTTTTAAACCCATCAGATGATATGTCTTTCTGTTTCATTTTAAAAAAATTGGTGAGATTTTATATGATAATTAGTAAACAAAATTAGCTGAATGAAAAACTAATGGAACAAGTATATTTTAGATATTCAATGCAATTCCCTGTTATATAGTTGTTCATATTTCAGATTCAATAACAAAATTTGTACATCTTAAACATTAAAGAGTCAAATTTCAGCGACACATAAAGTAATATTTTAGTATAAACTAATTTTTAACCATTGCACCCATGTGGCTTTTACCATTTTTAAATATTATCGTTTCGGTTCATTGTAATTTTTTCAACGTATTCATTGTACATAGTCACGTGAAAATGGTCAATTTGAATGAAGATAAAAGAAATATTGATCAGTTGCTAAATATTGGTAGTAAGATATAAAACTCCCTACCAAAAGTTATGGGCACAAGATAGGACAACTAGCAAGAAGATGAATACATAAGTTATTTGACATAACTCCAATTCATTTTTAGGTTTAAACATAAGTTCACATTCTATCGGCCGGGCCGCATAAATAATATTTGGTTTTCAAATATAGTTTTAAAATCCATATGGATTCATATTTGAACCGGAAAGAAACAATCTTCAGCGGAGAGCGCGCAAGAAGTAATATATGATAAAACAAGAACATATTTCTATTGGAAGCTATCCGTTTTGAAACATTCACATATGATGATGGTGGGTGCATTTTCCACCAAGAGCTTCAGCAACTTTTCAGTCGTTTTATATAATATATAAATCCCTTAATTAGTATAAAAGCTATTTGGGTGTGCATATTATAGTGATTTTAAAGTTTTTGGTTCTGCCTAAAAAGCTGATACATTTGTGTTCTACAAAACCTTTTTCTGGTGACATGGACCTTAAGCTGATAAATATAAGTGACATGTCTGTCTAAGCAGCACGAAAGTAAGAAAAAATACATTAAAAACGCAAAAAGGTCATCGTAAGAGTAAAAAGTTTTAACAGAGAATATACGGTTCAGCGGGTTTCTTTCTTGGGAACTACTCCATTTTAGCTTTTGGCGCAGTAAATTTTTGTTTTTTTACAATCATGCATTCTTGTTTTCTTAGTTATTAGTTATTACTAATATTTAATATAATAATATCATATGTACACAATATAAACAAAAGAAAAAGAAAGCGATTGAAACACCATAACAATAGAGCTATATTGCCTATTTTCTATTTAAAGCTAGATAGGATCACTTTTTAGATAAATAGGTAGAACACTATAAAACTATAAATCTACGATGCCAAGCTCTCGTAGTAACAAGTAATTTTGATGATAAAAAGCTAGATACTTTTACTTTTTTTACCTTATGGTTTTATGTCCCAACTTGCTACTGGGGCGAAAGAGGGGGGAAACAAACGAAGACAACGATAGATGGTAGAGGTGGATGTAAAAGGTGCTAGTGATCTTATCCATTTCACGTGGACACGTGTCGCAGTGGGGAAAGCTTCTCGGTAACGTGATTTATATGTTTTTTTCATTAAATGCTTTTTTCTAATGATCTAAGTTTATAAGAAGAAAAATTAAATTCGACCAAGAGATTAGCCAAATAAATTGTAGTAATATAAATATATAACGCAAGGTATAAGTCGGTGCATATGAAATGAGTCTTATTAAACCCAACTCTATACTTAGTTTTTAAATACGAGACATGTCGGCAGTGCTAAACACCTGTTTAAGCAAAGTATATACACTGAACCGGGATAACTTAAAAATATTTACGTTGAGGTTGACAAATTTGTACATTTTTATAGCAGACCAGAAATAAGCCAAAAGTAACTATTTGATAGAAACTGGTTTATGCTGTTGTTATAACAGTACGTACTACGTATAATACGACGCAGCACAATCGAATAGTCAAATGTGTTTTGTCATCTGTACTAATATTTAAAATTTTGTTTCGAGGTATAGGCGATTGGTGGGTAGCATATGATGCTGTTAATCATTCAAACGAACCATTTGAGTTATTTATTTATTAAGTATCCAACGTTTTAATAGATGTGCATGTTATGTGTATACCAAATAAAACTGTAATTATCCTTTTGTTTTAAGAAAACTGATTTGTTTTTAAAATAATTAGAGCTTAGCTCAACATGTACGTAATGATAGGAAATGCTTAGGTGTATTTTGGTACCCTTAATCATATGCTTGAATGTGCGTAGATCGTATTATTTTGTTTTATTTAATGATGTTTATATTTGTTTACCATTTAGTTTAATACATGTAGGCCCATAATGCAGAAAGCATGGGTTCTCAATTACATAAATTTAAAGGGTAATTTTGTAAAAAAAATTGAACTTTAAAAAAATGGCTTATTTGCTAAATAGCCAAAAAAAAGAGAGTGAAATTAGATTTTGAGAGAGAGAGTAGAGAGAGATAGGAAGAGAAAGTAGGAGAGAGAAGGTGTTTTTAGTTAGTTAGTGAATTTTTTTTTTTTGTGTCTACTGGGTGCAATTACCCTTAAGAAAATAAAGTAGTGTTTGTATATGCAGTTCTTTATTTTAGGCAAATTCATTTTCTTGAACTAATAGGGGATACAAGAATAAAGTAAAAAAAACTGGGCAAATAACCCTGAGAATAGTAAAGATAATCTGTTAAGGTTGAGTTTACAACTTTAGATAACGAGTTAATTAAACTTTTACATGCATGAGCTGGATCCACGCATCAAGGGTGTTTGGACCCACTTTCTTCCAATTATACTTTCATACCCAATATTTTCAAAAAATGAATCCTAAGCCCTTATAATTTAACTATCTTACAAAATAGCCAGTACGTTAGCTAAATAGGGGCAACATCCAAATGTTCATTACAATTAAAAAAAACTTCTACATATAATTAGTTGTAATTTCTTAATTAAAACGTTGTTACCTCAAACCAAAATTGATTAATATTTTAAAATGGGTCTAAGATGAAAATTTATATATAACTGATTTAAATGTAGAGAAAGAAGAAAAATAAAGGGCATGTAAGCTCCGCATTTACAGAAAAACATGTATGTATCTGACATCATATAAGACATGGTTTTTTTTAATTTTATTCTTGGGTTCCATCTTTTGTAATAAGCTTTACTCTACTGATTAAAATAACAGAGAAGCTGTGAAGGTGAGACAAGCCTCATGTCTTCTTCTTCAACTCCCTAAGTCTCATCTCTCTCTCTCTCTCTACACTTTTTACCTTCAAATTAATTTTCACTCTCTCCAATTCTTATTCTCTTTTTTTTTCGTTTCAACCCAAATCGAATAAATTTCCCTTATTTCTGGGTATATATTCCTTTGTTGCTTTTGCTTTTTTACTTTCCGAGAGAGATGATGAATCCGAGTCAGGGAAGAGGACTCGGATCGGGTGGTGGGTCGAGCTCCGGTAGAAACAAAGGAGGTGAAGCCGTGGTGGAGATGTTTCCGTCGGGACTTAGAGTACTAGTGGTTGACGATGACCCGACTTGTCTCATGATCTTGGAGAGGATGCTCAGAACTTGTCTCTACGAAGGTTCGAATTCACAAAGACAAGATCTTCTCTTCTAGTTTTTGTTTTGTTTTTTATTTTGGGTTTAGTAATTTTTGATGATTAATCTCACGAGTTTATGTGTCTCTCTGTCCTAATGATTTATTGTGGTCCATTCTCGCAACAATAACAAAAAAAAGAAAAGATGTTATTTTGAGGGATAATTATGGTTTTGAGTTTAGGTTGTTGACTAACTCTGCTCTCCCAAATATAGAAACTTTTTAAGATTCACAATATTAATCTTCTTCACTTCCTTTGATTTAGAGATCACATGTTTTTTATTTATTTAACTTGAGGTTTAGAAGGATTCAAATCTGAGAGTCTCTTATGTTGCTGAGCTTTTGACTTGAGTTTGGTTTAGATCATGTTAATTCATGAGATCCTTGTGTCTCTCTTTGATCTAAGTTTAATTAATAGAGATCTCTCTTTTTTTATTTTTTTTCTTGTGTGTGTGTTTGTGACAATTCAGTAACGAAATGCAACAGAGCAGAGATGGCATTGTCTCTGCTCCGGAAGAACAAACACGGATTCGATATTGTCATCAGCGATGTTCACATGCCTGACATGGACGGCTTCAAGCTTCTTGAACATGTTGGTCTAGAGATGGACTTGCCTGTCATCAGTACGTTTCATTAAAAAAATTCCAAAAGCTTGAATCTTTTTATATATGGTTTCTAATTACTCATCTTTGTTTTAATCCTCAGTGATGTCTGCGGATGATTCAAAGAGTGTGGTTCTAAAAGGAGTCACTCACGGTGCGGTTGATTACCTCATCAAACCGGTGCGTATGGAGGCGCTTAAGAACATTTGGCAGCACGTTGTTCGGAAGAGGAGGAGCGAGTGGAGCGTACCGGAGCATTCTGGTAGCATTGAGGAGACCGGACAGCAGCAGCAACAGAGAGGTCCAGCTGTTTCTGAGGATGCGGCGGATGATAACGCTTCCTCTGTTAACAACGAAGGGAACAACTGGAGGAGCAGCAGCAACAACTCACGGAAACGGAAAGAAGAGGAAGGGGATGAGCAAGGGGACGAAGACGCTTCCAATCTGAAGAAACCGCGTGTTGTCTGGTCTGTTGAGTTGCATCAGCAGTTTGTTGCTGCTGTTAATCAGCTCGGCGTTGAAAGTAAAAGACTTTTAAAGCTTCTTTATTACATTTGCAGTTGTGAGATATGTTTTGGGATCTAATTGTTTTTTTTTATGACGCAGAGGCGGTTCCTAAGAAGATCTTAGAGCTGATGAATGTTCCTGGACTAACCCGTGAGAACGTAGCCAGTCACCTTCAGGTATAAACCTTATATACCTTAAACCGAAACATATGACCGGATCTGAGATTTTGAGAGCATAAACATTTCTTTTCTTTCTTTTTTTTTTTATCAAAAGCTATAAACATTTCTTAAGAACTTTAATTATTATTACTCCATCTGATATAAAAAGATCCATGTTTTAGAAAAATATGTTTCGAAATATACAATTTTACATTTTAAATGCAGTTTTTATTTTTATTCGACAAAAAAATGAAGTTTTTATTAAGTAACAATGGTAACTGTTTATTGAATTTATATCGGTTAAAAGTTACGAAAAATAATTAATCTCAATAAACAATACATTTATGTGAAATTTCGAAACATAGAGTATTTTGAAACAGAAAAAGTATTTTTTTAAAAATAATTTATGGGCTTTTACCTATATATATGTATATAATCTTCAAAAAAATTTGAGGTCAAGACAATGTTTCATTGGGATGTGTGCCCTGCTGGAACGAGCAGTTGTATTGTATCATACAGTATATTCTTAACCGGTGTTGTGTTGGCTTGCAGAAATACAGGATATACCTAAGACGCCTCGGGGGAGTCTCACAGCACCAAGGAAACTTAAACAACTCGTTTATGACGGGTCAGGACGCTAGCTTCGGTCCTCTTTCTTCACTGAATGGGTTTGATCTTCAAGCGTTAGCAGTCACAGGTCAGCTCCCTGCTCAGAGCCTTGCGCAGCTTCAAGCCGCTGGTTTAGGCCGGCCTGCGATGGTCTCCAAGTCAGGGCTACCTGTTTCCTCCGTCGTGGACGAGAGAAGCATCTTCAGCTTCGACAACTCGAAACCAAGATTCGGAGATGGGATTGGTGGTCATCAAACACAACAGCCGCAGATGAACTTGCTTCACGGTGTCCCCACGGGTATGGAGCCTAGACAGCTCGCGGGGTTGCAACAGCAGCTTCCTGTTGGTGGTAATAGAATGAGCATTCAACAGCAGATTGCTGCGGTTCGAGCCGGACATAGCGGAATGCTGATGCCTCAGCAGCAGCCATTCCCGCGAGGGCCACCCTCCATCAGGCAGCCTATGTTACCAAACCGTATAACTGAGAGAAGCGGCTTCTCGGGGAGGAGCAGTGTTCCAGAGAGCAGCCGAGTGTTACCTACAAGCTACACCAACCTCGCAACGCAACAACACTCATCAACTTCGGTAGCCTTCAACAGCTTCCAACAAGAGCTCCCCGTGAACAGCTTCCCGCTTCCGAGTGCACCAGGCTTATCAGTTCCGGCTCAGGTTCGGAAACCACTTTCTTCCTCTTCTTCTTACCAAGAAGAGGTTAACAGCTCGGAAGCGGGCTTCACCGCCCCAAGCTACGACATGTTCTCCAACAGACATAACGACTGGGATCTTCGGAGTATCGCCTTCGACGCGCATCAAGACGCAGAATCCGTAGCCTTCTCCAACTCAGAAGCCTTCTCTTTTTCCTCCATGTCAAGAAACAACAACAACAACGCAACGGTTGCAGCCACGGATCTTGGCCGGAACCAGCAGCAAACACTGTCAGGCATGGTACCGCATCATCAGGTTTATGGCAACGGAGGGGGCGGTGGCAGTTCAGTGAGGGTGAAGTCGGAGAGAGATACAGCAGCGATGGCGTTCCACGAGCAGTATAGTAATCAAGAAGATCTTATGAGTGCACTTCTTAAGCAGGTTTGATTTTTTTTTTGGTTTCTCTCTTATAAACGTTTAGCATTTAGAGTTTTGCGTTTTCAGTATATAACGCTTTCTCACCACTGGTTGCGTGTGTACCTTTCATGATTACGCAAACTACCACTAGCCAAAATAATGAATCTAGAATCTTTTTTTTTCTCTCACGAGAAGTGGATAATAAGTCAACTTTAAAGAGCTTCTTGGGCACTTTTTGTAATAATGTTTGTGTTCAAATTCCGACAGAAGAGCAAATAGAAAGAAACGTTGACTTAATAACAGAACAAACAATCATGTGTTGTTGTTGATTACAGGAAGGAGTGGCACCGGTTGTTGATACCGAGTTCGACTTTGACGCATATTCAATCGATGATATCCCGGTTTGATTGGATTAAACCGAAGGAGACAGATTTGTAATGTATCATTTACACGACCATCTGCTAATTACACTACATAACATCGTTGGTGAAAATTTGTTTGGTATATATTTAAATATAATCTGCGTGAAATTTTGAAAGGCAGATTGTATTTGTTTGTATTATTGTTAAATTATTTTGTAGGAGTTACTACTCTCTATTTAATGCATAGAAAAACGCCTTTGAATAATTTTGTAATGCTGCTCTCTTAAAAAAAAAGAAATTCATTAAGATAATGAATACATAACATTAGTGGAAACCAAACGTTCATACATTATATATATCTCTCTCTCTAGTTTAAACAACCTACAAAAAGAAAACGAAGAAGAAAGCTTTTATTATTCTTCATCGTTTTTTAAGCATAAACGGAGGCACAAGAGAGAGCCATGAGAAGCACGGCGGCGGCTCTCTCTTCCTCGCCGAGTTTACTCCACAGCCTCTTCTTCTTCTCAACCGGTGATCTCTTCATCACCGGAACTTTAAACCCTAAATCCAAAAATCTACTCATTATTCCTTTGCTGCTGCTGCTGTGATCATCATCATCTTCAAGGCTTACATCACTAGTATCACTGGTGATGATGATGCTTTTTCTGATTTTCTTCTCTGGTTTGATCCCGAGAGCAGCTTGCCTCTTCTTCCTGCTCTTGATCCCACACGCATTGCACAACGACTGCATATAAAAAGAAACACGTGTCGATCATGAGAGACTAGTGATCTTCAGATCCAGAAGATTGAAAAGTTAATGAGTATAGAGTTGTTCTCTACCTTAGGTCCGGCAGGGCCACCGCGCCAAAGGGGAGTTCGGAATGTTCCGCAATCAACGCAAGTCCGCTTCGCTTCGCCTCCACTACTTCCACTTCCACTGCTAATGCAGTTCTCGTTATCGACGTCAGATGACTCTCCGGAAGAATCAAGCTTTGTTTTCGTTTCTACTGATCCGTCAGACATTTTTGATCGTTAGCTGGTTTTGATGATAAGGAAGAGAGAGTGAGAGAGACGGCGAGTGGTAAAGTAACGGATTTTATTAACAAACTGAGAGTGCTTTTATAGTAGGTTAGGAAGGCGGGGGCGGAAGCCCTAGTATTTCGGGGTTGTTACAATTACTAAAATACCCTCGAGCTAGGGATTTTAATTACGTTTGGACCACCACCACCTCTTGGATCAAGATACTACAATTTACAAAGAAGCTACACTCATTCTCAGGCAAAGTTGTTGTACAAGACGCTTACTTAGTACATGAATCTGGCACACATCCATGTCTCTCCATTGAACTCAACATCTCTCTTGCTTCTTCACTCTCTCCCATTATCTCTTTACCTCAGAGCACTGCATGTAAAGTTTTATCTGGTTTCAAACCAATCCTCAGCATCGTTTTAAGCAATTCCTCAGCTATCTTCACCTTTCTCATCCTGACAAAAACTCTGAATAACCGCATTGTACCCGTTTCCCTTCATCTCCGCAAACAGCTTCACTGATCTACGAGTATCTCCAGTTGAACAAGAGGAGCGAATCAGGATATTAGTAGCAGGCAATCTGGTGAAACTTGAGGTAAGCCAAATCAAGGGAGTTAGACTTCACCAACGCATCGAAAGCCTCGTGCTTGGTTTCATCCCAAAGGAAAGATATATATCTACGCAAATTAAGACATGGTTACAGTACTTAATTAGTTGCCTAAACCTAACTCCCCCCGCGGCTGTTGATCAAAACGCACATCAACTCGTCGGTAATTCGATACCTTGAGTCCTCTAATCTCTTTGAGAAACTCCTTAGAGAGCAATAAAGGGCCTTTGCGGAACATTTGAGAAACTACTTGGTGATTCGCTGTAAACATTTGTATCCGCAAACTCTTTTACCTACAACTGTTGCGTTTAAAATAGTCTTATTAGTAAGTCCGGCTCACTAGAAATCTAACGTATTAGACATGTCTTGTCCTCGTTTAATCTTAGCTTTTGTATTAATCCACCTGATAAACGAGTGAATGATTTTTTTTTTCTTTCTAATTTGGTAGCAACAGCTCTTCTTTTTTCTTTTTTCTTTCTTCATTCCATGTAAAAGTTTGAACGAGAATTACATGTATAGAAAAGCCATACAAGATATTACAAAATGAAAATAACTTATCTGTTATCATTTGGAAGACACAAGTTACACACAGGAACGTAAAAACGTATTATTTTGAAAACGATGTCACTTCCGCTTTCTACAACCTGCTTCTTGGTACTGGTCCCATCTCTTTCGCCTTAGTCCTCAATACATGCTTCTGAATCTTTCCAGTTGCCGTCTTCGGTAATGGCCCAAACACCACCGACTTCGGAACCCAGTACGCCGGCAGCTTCTCCTTGCAGAATTTCATTATATCCTGAGCCAACTTATTCTGGTCTTGTTTCTCGTAACCGCTCTTGACCGTCACAAAAGCACACGGAGATTCCTGCCACCGCTCGTCTGGCCTGGCCACAACAGAGGCTTCAAGCACCGCCGGGTGATGATACACGACGTTTTCCACCTCCACGCTGCTGATGTTCTCACCGCCAGAGATTATAATGTCCTTTGACCTGTCCTTTATCTCGATGTAGTTGTCTGGATGTTTCACCGCGATGTCCCCTGAATGGAACCACCCACCAGCAAACGTCTCCTCGTTAGCTTTTGGGTTCTTTAGGTAGCCTTTCATCACCATGTTCCCTCGGAAAACGATCTCTCCAGCGGTTTTACCGTCTGCAGGAACAGGTTTTCCTGTCTGAGTGTCGATTACATCAAGCTGCTCCATGCCGATGTAGCGGACACCTTGGCGAGCATTGAGCTTGGCCTGCGTCTCGGGAGGGAGGGAATCCCACTCGGGCTTCCAAGCGGCTACGGTGGAAGGGCCATACGTCTCGGATAGCCCATAGGTGTGAGTGACTCGGAAGCCCTTCTGGTTCATGGAGAAGAGAACAGAAGGTGGAGGAGCAGCTCCTGCGGTCATGACATGGACTGTATGTGGAAGGGGAAGGATAGTGTCCTCTTGAGGAGCATTGACAATAGTGTTGAGGACCACAGGAGCCGCACAGAAATGGGTAACGTTATACTTGGCTATGCTCGAATACACTTCTTTCGCCGTGACCTGAAACAAACAGTTTAACAAAATCATCTAAGTATGTCAACTTCTTCTAAAAATGAAGATTAAGCTCTCAAGCAGTACCTGACGGAGACAGATGTTAGTACCGGAGAGTGCAGCAAGAGCCCAAGTGAAACACCAACCATTACAATGAAACATAGGGAGCGTCCACAAGTAAACAGAACCTTCTTGCATCCCCCAAATAAGAGGATTACTCAAAGCCATTAGATACGCTCCTCGATGATGAAGCACCACACCTTTCGGGCTAGCGGTTGTTCCCGAGGTGTAACCAAGAGCAATACTCTGCCACTCATCAGCTGGTGTCTCCCAAGCATAGTTAGGATCTCCACTTCCAAGAAAATCCTCGTATTCTACGACTCCTTTCGACAAAGCCCGGTTAAGCGACTCTGGTGGACAAGTGTGATCACCTATGACGATTAGGAGCGGGCGTTTGAAGCTGCTCCCAGCTTTCTCCTCCATGAGTCTCAAAGACTCCTCTGCAAGAGTGAAAAACTCTTGATCCACCATGATAACAGCGCTCTGAGAGTGGCCGAGAAGGAAAGCGATAGTGGGGGCGTTGAGACGGATGTTGACGGCGTTCAAGACGGCTCCACACATTGGTATTCCGAAATGAGCTTCGTACATTGCTGGAGTGTTGGGTGCAATTACAGCCACCTGAAGAAAAAAAAATGCAATAATTCAGATTACAATAAGACCAAAGCAACCAGTTCTTGTTCATAAAAAAAGTAAAGATTCATGCGAGAGCAAGCATACCAACTAAGAAGTAAAGATTCAGAACATTATGGTTACTCCACATGATTCCGTAAAATTAGATTCTATATGATATTTGATTATAGTATTATATATGAAAAAAATGCAATTATTCAGATTACAATTAGACCAAAGCTTCGTAAAATAAGTCAAAGATAACATCAACATAACCAGTGTATATCGATGAACAAGATTCATACACAACCAGTGTTTTTGCCAACAACATATATTCTAACCAAAACGGTTAACCGGTGGTACAGAATTAATATCAATCGATACGATTTCGAACCGGGACAATAATAGAAATTCAATTTTAATTGGGGACGAAATAAAACGATTCAATGTTCCCATCAAAACTGGAGAAAACGAAAAACAACTTTTCAGCCAGTCAACACGGATTCAGACGATATTCACGAAAATTAATTTTAATTAATAATTTTAAAAAAAGGGAAGATCAAGAGCGATTACCGTGGAGCCAGGTCCAATCGAACGATCGGCGAGAGCGGAGGCTAGACGGCGACATCGCTCGTAAGTCTGCCGCCACGTGTACTCCAAGGATCCGTGAATCAGCGATTTCCTCGTCGGATGAACCGCCGCAGCCCTGTCTAAGAACCAGAGCGGCGTCAACGCGGTGTAGTTCGCCTGAATTTTCGGAAGGTCGTCGATGTCACGAGACTTAGTCGCCGCCATCTCTCTATCTCTCTCTTTGTCTCCTGTTTCTGAAGTGAGTGGAGGAACAATCACACGTTGGTGAAGTTGAAAAGGTGGGAGAGGAAGTCTTATATGGAGTGTGTGTGTGTGTGGCCCTTTTGGGTGAGGTACAACTGCCACGTGGCGTTCTCTGAGTTTTCCGGTTTAGTTTTGTTAGCGGACCGGGAAAATGGCCAAAATAATCTGAACCGAACGAATTTTGTAAGGTCGTCGATGCAAATTGAGGATCAGACTGTCACTGTATTTGTTTAGCTACATCGATGATAACAAAAAAATAATATTCATAAAAATATGGAATGTTGCTATTTTCTACTAATTATTTCTCTAAGTTTTATGGATTTTGCAATTGAGTAAAATAAAATAAATTTTAAAGAGATCGATTCTTACTCACCTTATCTAATCCTCAACTACAAAAATAGTTGATTGTATAATTTAAAATCACTAAAACAAGATAAAAAGGATAAAAGTTCAATAAATAACACATCTTTCTAATAATATGAAAAAGGTTAGCAAGTGAAAGCAACTTTTTTTCTTCTTAAGATTCCTATTTAACTAGGGTTAAGAATATTTAAGAGGATCAGAAGTTAAAACAAATTTACCTGGTGGTGTTCTTTATGACGGCAGCAACCTTTTTCAAGATTATTTCTCTCTGAACTTAATAGCAACACAAACTTTTTGTTTTTTTTTTTGAGAAAGAATAGCAACACAAACTTGACAATTTATATTTGAATTTGTTTTCTGAATCTATGTTTTAATAGCAAAATGTGTCCTTTTTTAAATAGAAGACTACCCTGTTTTAGTAATTTGGCTGCGGTCTTTGCTGACTTGAACGTTTTCTTCTTCTTTTTTGGTAAGAGATAACACAGATCTTCTTCTTTTTTCTTCAAAAAGAGATAACACAGATCACAATCATAATGTTAGGAGATCAAATTCAAAACATAAATAGATTTTTTTTATAAAATAACAAAAAATCTTATCCTACAGGTCAGCAAAACCAAATAAGGAATCTTTTTTTTCACTAAATAGAGCTTCCAATAAATAATAAGGAATCTATTTAACCTAAATAGAGCTTCCAAGAAATAATAAATTATTAGACAACCTTTTTTTGAAAAAACTATCCAAATTATTTTATCTTAAATGTTTTTAAAAAGAACATCAGGCTATAAGGTCTTTTCTAATTTATTATGTTAATTTTCAGCCTATTATGGTTATAAAATTAACAGAAAACAACAATATTTTATGATTTACTATCAGTTTTATTGTTCATTAGATTAATGCATTTATTACGATTAAATGATCTCATTTTCTTTCTTTATCATTATCCATCCCATTAAAGAGTTGTTAACACTGTGACCCGACGCGTAAATAAACTTACGTAAATAATGACGCACGTTGACCAAACAATTTATTACTCGCGTTCGCGTATGACATTCTATCTTATCCACCGATAACATAATTGCTTTTCAATAGTCGTCATCTTGACGTCTTCGAATTGTAATTTGGTGGTAATTTCCTAGATAATCACTTTGATTTTTTTTTGGGGAGCAAATCACTATTTGAAATTATGACAGATTAGTTACCAAAACAAAAAGCTATTACATTGATTTATTGATTATGGTTATTAGTGTTACAAGTTTAATGTGTCACACCATCAAGAACTTATATCAGTTGCTGTATTTTTTTTTGTCAATTTTGTTATATATCAATTATTTACACGTAGAAAATTTACGATAGTTCATGTTATATTTCGGGGGCCTAAAGACCAAAGAAATTTAAATTTTTATAAATGATTTATTTGTAAAGGATAGAAAAATCGGAGGCTCAATTGTAATAAATGAAGCAATCAGGGGCCTGCTTTGGTAATGAATTTTTTGTTAATTTTTGTGAAAAAAATTGGGGGTCACAAGCTGTGGCTTCATCCCACTCCCCTCGGGACCTTCCCTACATCTATCTACATGCATTACGTAATATTTCATCCAATTCATAATAAAATGACATTTTTCATACAGATTAAAAAATAATTTAAACATGTTTATATTTTTATTAATTATACATATTTAATCAATAATATTTGAGATAAAATAAAATTATTTATAAAATTAATAAATTTATAATTTACTTTTAGTTGAAAATTACATTAAAATTCTAAAATGACATTGTTTTGTAGCAAGAAAAAAATGTTAACGTAACACTTATGAAACACAAAGAACAAGGAGTATGATAATACATACACATTACACACAAGTACATAACTCACAGGTTCTTTTATATCAAAGTCCACAAAAACCTCTACTCTTTCGGATATATCTCGCATTCAAGATGAGGATCGAGAAGATGAGGAGGAACCGAGGAAGAAGAGAAATGCTATCAGCACACGATAGAGTTTCACGAGGACCAGCTTCTTCTCTTCCAACTCCCATAATATCTAATCTAAGTAATATACAAGAGTAGCGAGACACAATGATATTCATCTTATCGTTATCAAACCCTGTGTTGCACATCTGATCACCGTAGGAGTCCGTTTAGCCGCCGTATCGTTCTTCCATATCCCGATGAAAACATCATGCGCTGACAGCACATACTTTTTAGGCGGCGCCATCCAACGAGGATTTTTGAAGACCCAAGGCGAATTTTAAAAATAAATTTTTACAATATGTAATTATATTTTTTAATTTGTAATTTAAAAGTAAAGGTTAAAATAATAAGTAGAAAACTGTTATTTTTAGAGAAAGTTAAAATAATGATTTGATATTTAGAAAAAAAAATAATCATTTAAATACAATGATAAAATAATAAAAATAAAAGTAATAATAAAAAATATTGAACAAAAATAATGGTAGATAAAGTATAGAAATTTTTGTCGTTTAAAAAAATGATGATATATAAAAGAATATGTATGTTAAAACGTATTATTTATTTTTTCTATAAATTATTTCATCAAACTATCATAATGTATAAATAAAAAATACAAATAGCTAACTTTTGGTAAGGAAAAAATTGGATTATAATAAGTAACAAAAGCAAAACGAAAATCAGTAGTGTGAGAGTGTGAGTTATACCATGTCAGCTCTTCAATTAATTCTTTGCATTTTAGTTATAAGTTATAACTGGGTTGATTTACCGGATCGCTGGGTCACTGGGTCGACCGCGGGTGAACCGCGGGTTAATAAATGAATTAATTTTATTATATAATAATATATTAGCTATGAAAATAAATATATAAAAACTAAAGTTTAATATTTTCTAAATGTTTTTTAAAACATAAAATAATAGTTTGGATATGTATATACTTTATGTTTAAAAAGTATTTAAGAAATACTTAACTTTAGTTTTTATATTTTTATTTTCATTTGACATGCAAAATATCAGAAAAATAGTTTAGACTTTTTTTTTTTTTTTTTTTTTTGAACACGAAAATAGTTTAGACTATTTAAAATTTTCTGTAATAAAGTAAGAGTTATGACATCTAAAATAATCAAGATATAAAACTCACAAATATTTAAATATCTAATGTGAATAATAAATTAACTTCAAATTCAAAATAAACTAAAAGTAAAAGATCATTGTAATAAATTATCAATAACATAAATAAACTAACACCAAATCACATCAACTAATTTTGATTCTCTCTATCATCGTTCACTTCATTTTTTTAGGTGGTATAGTGAATTTTTTTTATCAAAATCTAAAAATCACAAATATAAGACTTAAAATAGAAAACTTAACTTTTTTTTTGTAAGCACCTAACTTTTTAATTGAAAACTTAGAATATAAAATATAATCTAAAAACTAAAAAGGTCCAAGTTATTTATTGGTTCAACTCGTATCGGATTCCGGATTTTAGTGGATTTTTACAGGTTTCTAAATATTGAGTTTTTCATAAAACTCAAACCGGATTTTTCCTGGGTCACCAGATTTACCGGTTCAACCGCGGATCCGGGTCGGGTTTCAAAACACTGGTTATAACACATCTTGAAATTTATTAGAATAAAAGCATTCATCGAAAACAAAAGTTAAATTCAGAATCATGTGAAAATCTACCTAAAACTATACATTTAACTCTACAGAATAATTTTATGAAATTAGGGACTCTAAAAACTGCACATTTTGCGGGGGCCTAAAGCAGAAGCCTTATCAAAACCATGGTAAGCACGCCGCTGACGCCATCCACCGCGAGATAGCAGCTTGAAACGCCAATGTCGCATTGTTCTCGAGATACTCTGGATGACAGTAGATCCACTTTCAACGCCTCCCAGCTCCCCGGTTTGACCATAACTGTAATTCCTAAACCAGACCAACAAAATCGAAATTGTGTCAAGAAATTGAAAGTTAGACTGAACCGGAAATCGTTTCAATTGCAATAAACGTACCAGTAAACCGATAAAGCTCCTCGACCATGGTAGTAACGAAACTCCAAGAGTACATGGATACGTTAATTTATAGTAGTCGTCACAAAAAAGCTGATCAGGAGTCACAACCCCCAAGCCAATGGTCCACCCGTCACAACACCGTACCCGCCTTTAAACCGAAATAGCGATACCGGTTAACTACTAGCGGTTCAATTACCCGGTTAACATTTAATAAAACGATTTAGCTATAACTGGATGAAGTTTTGCTTCCAACGTGACCAGGCCTGAACGTGACCAAGAAAGGCAGAGACTTCCTTGATTCCTTGAAATTTATCTCCGGCGGTACCGAAGTCAAGAGGCTGATACTCAGTAGCGGCGTTGATGAATAATCGGCAATCCCAAAAACCGACAGCGTGAGCGACAAGACTGTTTCGTTTTGAGAATAGATTCTCGAACTGATATGTCTCAAAAAAAGACGGAGACTGTATGGTTACATCAAAACTCGGACCATCTTTTACATTCCCATCCTTTGTCGCATAGATGTTTTCCTTTCACGATCTTCACGACTGGCTTTATAGATGAGTTCGAAGACTCGGAGTCTACAGCGTTGGCTAGAGATTTGGTCTGAAAGACGACCAATGCCACTGCAAGAAGCAGCAGGAAGAGTAAGGGTTTTGAAACATAAGTTTGGTTGATCAAACTTTTCTCGTTTGTCTTCTTATACTTCAGTCATTTAGATTCCCGTTTGTATAATAAATATAACCAAAAGCTTATTGAGAGCAGTGTCGTGTTTGTTTTAGGAGGAACTGGGTTTTCAGGAGTTTGGTGGCAGGAGAAAAGTTGCTTTTGGTGAGAGTTTTTTTTTGCTTGGTTTTGAAGATTCTTAGAGTGGAAGGTACATTGCTGAGAGTGGAAGTTTCTAAAATATGCATATACTTCTCAATGTGCATATCTTAGCGTATTGCATTGGTCTCCAATTAAGTTTTTATTTTTCTATAAGGTAAAACCTTGATCTTGAATCAAATTAAGGGAGGCTATGTCTCTTCCTACTCCTTTGGTGATTATTAGTTTGGGGGCTTCTTTTCCGATAAGTTTGGGGACTCCACTTTGGCTGCTCGCTGATGTCACGCTTTGTTTCACTTGTCCGGCTGTAACTAGGTTAAGCAGTAGGTGTGGCAATAATAATATACCACAAACAAAAGTTGTACAAGTTGTAATTTTGATGGTTTTTTAAAAGAGACAACAACTCAAGTGGTAACTCCCTCGTTGTCCCATGCATGCACTCAAGTTCAACCCAACTTTTATCTATTTTCTTTTTTGTTATTTGATATGATTATGTCCCATGATAATATGTTTAGATCCACCCATGCACGTACCTATGGTTTACTTATTGGAAGGTGTAAAATGATTTCCCACAAATGATGCATATATTTTAGGGAAAATTTGGAGAAATACACTCAAAAAGATTATAATTTGAAAACTACACCACCATTTTAAGTTTTTGGAAAAATACATTTATGTATATATGAATTTACCAAGTTGTCCAATCTTAATACTGTATTTCTCAATTCCTAATTTATTTTTTAAAAAGATTGTTTAAAAAAATCTTTTAGAGTATCTATACACAAAATCGACGACCATGAGTACAACTATCTCTTTCACGCATTACTCCCGATTATGAACTACTCCATATCTTTTTGTGCCATATCAGAACTATTTGAGCTTGTAGCTACAATGCTGTAGCTGATTTCATCTGATGCCGCTAGAGAAATATCAACAAGAGGATCTATTAAAGGAGCTGGGGATGAAGGCAGTACCAGTAAAGAGTTAAAGACAAAAGGTGAGTTGATGTCGACTGTTGGGGCCTGAGAATGAGTGTGGGAGGAAGCATTATCCGACGCCATTTCCTCTTGGCCAAGTTAGCAAACCTGTTTGAGCCTTTTGGATCACGTAACCGCTGGATATTAATTTTTTTTTTCTTTTTTTTTGAAACACCGCTGGATATTAATTAGTTATAGAGTATTGTTGGTAATAGCATGTATCTTACATGGCATATGGCATATGACGTCGAAATAAACTGATAAGTGATAAACATAACAACTAAGACCATGATTATCGGTAGGGATCTTTAAGAATTTTTTTTTTTTTTTAAATTAAAAAATAAATCAATCGCGAGTCGCTACGTGTCGTTGGGATTCGCAAACAGTGCAAAAACTTCTCAAATACCAATTCTTATTTGGTGATTTTGGGGATTGATTTTTAAAAATTTTGTGGAACCCACGCGTCTGTACACATTTTGTCAAAAACTTCTTTAAGAAACTTGGGATGTTCATGCGCTAACAGCTCATTATGTTGGTCTCAAGACAATCATCTTCATGCGATGTCTTATCTTATTTAGATAAAAAAGTCAATTCACATTAATAAAGTGTAGTTTTCAAAAAATAAAATAAAATAAAAGGTGTATTTATCAAATTTCAAACTGTTAGTGGAATAATTTACGAGTTATCCCAATATTTTCATATTCTATTTTTTATCCTCTCATTTTTAAAATACATAATTATACGTACTCGCAATACCATATTTGATATGAGAAATGTTATTTTATGAGCATATATATTATAACTATTTTTTCTAACCAAAATGAAATAAAAAACAATTTCCGTTATAAATGATTAAAAACGTAGTAAAAAGTATTTTAGACAGATCAAGGTATAGTTCAAATGTTAGAGATTTAATGTTAAAACGTAATTTGTTTTTAGCCAAAACAATTGTTAAAAAACATATCTAAAAGTTAGTAAAATACATCTAAAAAATGAAACCCACAAATCATTTAAAAATTTAACGGATATATAAGTCACATATTTTCACTCTTATGAGTCATAAGAAACTTTTTAATAGTAAGATACATTTATTTCCTAGGTTTGGTGGAATGTAACTTCCTTGTCTATATCTGGTGAAATGTAACTTCCTTGTCTCTATAAAATTGACCAAGCGTGAAAGGGCCCAGGTTCAAAGAATCAGCAGCCGCCCTGATAATTTTGTTTCTTGGAAGATCAAATCAAAGATTGCAAAAAGAACCAACAATGATGGTGTCCGTTCTTCTTTAGGAATAACTTTGCTGATCCATTCATAATGGTTTCAGCTAAAACAAGCTTAATCGATTCCCGTCATAATTCAGAAGTTGATATTTCTGATATACTTTGCGATAGTTTATTAATGTTTTTTTGGTCTAATATACATGACAAAAAGCAACTCTCATTGTTTGGAACCCACGCACAGGGCAAACCAAAATGAAACAAATCCAAAAATGAAAACTATCATATGTGTGATAGTTTATATGGTCTGAATGATAAGCATGTTTTCAGAATCGTGAGTTTTGTTTGTGGCCACATATTTATGTTGGAAATTTAGGAGTTCAACTCTAGTTCTTGGAAGATTCTTGATTTCAGTCCCAATGGCGTACGTACTTTTGAAAGGAAATATTTACTTGGTTGGTAAAAACTCAAAAGAAAGAACCGGAGTTCACGTTAATAAGTTTAAAAGTTATGAACTTATGATAGAGAGAATTGAGTGTTTGTGTCACCTACCAGTGAAATGATTGTAAAAAGATGGATCTATATGTTGTTAAAGATGAACAACTTTTTATTATATTATAAAATATTCACTCCATTTCAGGTAGGGATATGGGTGACAAATGAGATTAATTTTTTCACAGTGAGTATGATCGGATTAAAATGTTAACGTACGTTTCTGTGTCATATGATTTTTGTGAGAAAAAAGTCCTTGTGTGTTTGTGCCAAAAGGAGGAATTGGTACGACGTTATATGCCGTATTACAAGGATAATGTGGTGTTATTCTGCCATGTTATCTTGTATATATGGCTGCCATGCCATATAAAATTAAGATTCTGTTTTATCAGCGAGGAGGACTGAGTCGCAAACGTCAACTTAGCAAGTTTTAAAGATATTGATGTTCCCTTTTGAAAACGATTTACTATTAAAGTTCAAAAGCATGATCTGTACGTGTCGAGCTCAGTTTAATTAGAATTATTTTTGCGTAATAAATTAGAATTTATGATTGGTAGGGTGTTTCACGTATTATAATTTGGTCCGACTGGTTTAGGAGACGGGTCAGTTCATTAGTTTGACATCTCTGCTCTCCTGATTAACTCGGATTATCGCGTAATTGTCATTTGTCAACTTTAATAATAAAGGGGATGGAGATGAGATGAGAAAAGAAAAGTTAATAATGACCAAAAAAGTTAGGACCCACAATAAATGATGAACCATTATAAATACGCCACGTAGCTTCTGCTTCGTACACCCGCGTGTGACAGCGAGTGATCGTTTTAAAAGCTTTGGTCTGAATGCTATTTATTATTTTACCACTGTTTGTACCACGGCTCTGTTCACATTTTGGTCTTAACATACTTTTCCACGCTTCTTTACAGATATTTTAGATTTGATCCATAAGTTTTCACAAGTTTCAGTTTGGTACCTAATGTCATAAACAAATCAGGCGAAGATTCAATCCAAAAAAAAAGTGTGGCAAGTTCTATCAAGGACAAGAGAGATGTAAAAAAAAGGTAGTAGTAGTTGGGGGTGTAAATTGTCAATTTATAAAATATTCCAACTTTGTAAAGCACAAAAAAAAAACCCTTAAAAATTTAGCTGGACATTCTGTTTTTAAAATATTATTTTTAATAATATTTGATAAATAATTCCGGGGACCAGCAAAACTCTGCGTATTTTTATCAAATTTCTTCGTCTCCTCTCCCGACGAAATATTGGACCGGATAAAACGCTCTCTACCTTTTTGTCTAAGACGTGTACTTCACTTTCCAAGGCTTCTTCGTCGGTGTGTTACTTTCTCTGTTCAGGAAGAAAAAGCTTGGAACGAATACTGTGAAGCAGGATGGATGGTGATGGTTCTTCCGGGAGACTTATCGGCTCTGAGATTCATGGATTCCATACCTTACAAGGTAACCTCTCCATCTCTGTATTATTAGTCTGAGTTCTTCTTCCTTTTGACTTTTCTATTGCTTCTTGTTGGAATCCTCAATCGCATGACTCTGGTTGGTTGGTTCTCAAGGTTTCTTTCAGTGTTAATTTTATATAATATATATTTGGAATAAAAAACTTTTTTGGAAAGCCTATTATATTGTGTGGGTGACGTGGCAATTTCGTTACAGCTGAAATGAAATTTTTGCAGTTTTTAAAACATGTTTTATGGTTGTTGTCTTGTGTTTTGTTGCAGATCTTGATGTACAGACAATGTTGGAGGAAGCAAGAAGCAGGTGGCTCCGTCCTAACGAGATTCACGCTGTCCTCTCTAATCCTAAATACTTCACCATCAATGTCAAACCTGTCAACTTACCAACCAGTAATAAATCATACTCAGTATCTATATTCAATTTGCCATGACTTGTTAGTTCTTATAACACAACCCATGTTATGTTCCTGTAGGTGGCAGAATCATTCTGTTTGATCGTAAGATGTTGAGGAACTTCAGAAAGGATGGTCATAATTGGAAAAAGAAAAAAGATGGAAGGACTGTTAAAGAAGCTCACGAACACCTCAAAGTGAGTGTTCTTTTATTTCTTTGCTTTTAAATCTTAAGAGCTCATATCATAGTCTTCTCTCTCTCTTATAAAGAACTAATGTCTTTCGATGATATGCTAGGTCGGTGACGAGGAAAGGATTCATGTATACTATGCACACGGTGAAGATAACACTACCTTTGTTCGGAGGTGTTATTGGTTACTAGACAAGTACGTATCAAGCAAAAACTTGTCTGGAGGCTTTTTACTATGTTTTTTTGGAAGGTTATGAAAATAAATCATCTCTTCTTTTATTTTATTTTTTAATGTCAGGGCTCGAGAGAACATTGTCCTTGTACATTACCGTGACACACAAGAGGTTTGTCTTTTGCTACCTGTTTTTTCAACTCTTGCTTATGTTTCTTGTGTTAGCTAGTTTTGTATGGACCCAGTGTGAGTTTATTTCTACATTTATGTAGTCACTGTCTTTGATTGGTGGGCTTATTTCTAAGAAATTTTGACTGGTAAAAACTGATATGTTCAGGCAGCGACGACATCAGGGGACTCGAACTCTCCATCTGCTCATTCATCCTCAAATCTTGTGGCAGTTGAAGATATTGAATTTAACCGTGATGAGTCACTTTATCTAGGTGAGAAACGATCTTGCTCGTTTACCATTTTTCTGCTTCTCATTTACATAACGCTATAGCACTACAGATTTGCTATTGCTATGGACACTTATCACGGTTTTTTTTTCGTGACTCACAGGAATCAACAACACTCCAGTTGTAAAAACTCATGAGACTAGGCTTCATGATATCAATACGCTTGATTGGGATGAGCTGCTAGTACAAAGTGATCTTGACAACCAATCCGCACCAATCGTTGGTAAGTTATTTGAATATTAGTTTGTGAAGTAAGGAGGAGTTAAGGGACAGTGTTGAAAATACATTTTCTTTTGTGGCCAGATGATATGTCATACTTCACAGAACATCTCCAAAATGCCACAAAAGACACTGCAGAGCATCTGACAGTGGCTGATGAATCTCTTGACGCTTTGCTTAACAATGGTCCGCAAAGCCGAGAGAATTTTGGTAGGTGGATGAATTCCTTCATCGGCGACCCTAATGGTTCCTTGGAGGATCCGTCCTTTGAAGCCATGGTTACACTTGACCAGAATCCATTAGCTCCTCAAGCTACATTTCATCCTCACTCTGACTTACCTCAGCAAGTGTTCAACATAACCGAAGTTTCACCTGCTTGGGCCTATTCTTCAGAGAAAACAAAGGTATATATATTGGAAACTAAACTGAACTGAACAGAACTAAATCATATGAATAGGAATACATGTACGAATGTCAAAATGTAATTTTTATTTTTTTTTAACGTTGGTTAATTATGCTATTACAAATTACGAGAAATGCAACTTGTTTACATTTTGATTCTGCAGATTGTGGTAACTGGTATATTGCACAACAGTTATCAACACCTCGGAAGTTCAAACCTTTTCTGCATCTGTGGCGACTCGTGTGTCCCTGCAGAGTATGTCCAGGCGGGAGTCTACCGTTGTTTCATACCTCCTCACTCGCCCGGCATGGCCAACCTCTATCTTAGTGCAGATGGACACGAGCCTATAAGCCAGTGTTTCACCTTCGAACACCGTCCAGCCCCAGTTTCTGCCAAGACCGTTCTTGAAAACGATCAAGAATCCAAATGGGAAGAGTTTGAGCTCCAAGTCAGACTTGCTCATCTTCTCTTTACCTCTTCCAACAAACTCAACGTTCTCTCCAGCAACATCTCACCTGAAAACTTTCTAGATGCTAAAAAACTCTCCAACAAGACTTCTCATCTGTTGAACAGTTGGGCTTATCTGATCAAGTCTGTTCAGGGGAGTAAGGTGTCGTTTGATCAAGCGAAAGACCAAATCTTCGAGCTTACTCTGAAGAACAGGATTAAGGAATGGCTGATGGAGAAAGTGCTTGAAGGTCGCAACGCACGGGACTATGACTCTAAAGGCCTCGGTGTGATCCACCTCTGTGCCATTCTTGGGTACACTTGGTCTATCCAGCTCTTCTCGTTATCAGGTTTATCGTTGGACTTCCGTGATAAACAAGGATGGACTGCTCTTCATTGGGCTGCATACTACGGAAGGTACACAAACATCTCTCTTTTAAACAGTGTTTTAAAATCTGGACCCAACCAATAGTTGGTGATGTACTATCACAAACCAACTTATTAATCTATATTATTAAAACTGAAGTACACTTTAGTAATGTTTGGAAACATGAATAGTATTATAACTGAAAATTGTTTGGAAACGAAGATAGCAGTACTACATTAATTGTATTTCCATATTTCACTCATATTAATTATATTGTCTTAACAATATTTCACATCATTAATTATATTACCATAATAATAATAGTGTAGATTTTATTTAGTAGTTAATCAATATAAGTTTTGTGTCAATTATAAAATCAAAAAAGTAAAATAACTGAGTTTTGCATAAGGTTAAGCGTTTGTTTTAATTTGTTTTACTATAACATTTTTTTTTCAATCAGTGGAAAATTACGTAGCCAAAAACATAATTCAAAAACATGTTTAGTGAATAAAATCATAACTTAAATCAAAATAATAAAAATGAATTACATTCATTGTCACTTAATTTTTCACTCAATATAATTGCTTACTAAATAAAAAAAACTCTTTCAGTTTCACTTAATTTAGCAAAACACATAAAAAATATCATTTATATTAGTTTATAAAATCAGTTAGGCATGAACACTAAATATCCACTTAGGTACGAGTCGTTCCTTTCGGGTATCGTTTTATTTTGTTTTAAAATTACTCACTCCTTGAATATTATAAATTTATGTGTAGGTTTTGAGTTGAATCCTTTTGAGTCTGGATGAGTTTGGTTCTGATGTATATGACCCTAAAATATCTAAATAACCAATGTATTTGAAACGGGTTTGGATATTTGTACCAAAAATAACCATATTATCTGATTCGATCCGGATCTTTTGAATACAATTAGTTATATTACGACATATCTAAAATATAAAACACTAATTATGAAAAACAAATATTAATGTATAAAAATACAAGTATAGTTTTATTTTAGTAATTTCATTAATTATATTACTTTAACAATATATCACATCATTAATTATATTTACCGTAAAAGTAATAATGTAGATTTTTATTTATTAGTTAATCAATATTAACTTTGTGCAATTATAAAAAAAATAAAAATGTAAGATAACCGAGTTTTGCATATGGTTAATAGTTTGGTTTAATATGTTTTACTAAAACTTTCTTTTGTCTTAGTTCCAATTGGTGAAAAATTACATAGCAAAACACATAATTCAAAGGCACAGTTTATATGAACAAGATAATAATTTAAATCAAAATAATTAAAAAGTATTACATTTATTATCACTTAATGTTTCACTTCATATAACTATTTTATTAAATAAAAAATTCTTTCTATTTTTCTTATTTTTGCCAAATATATAGAAAGAGTTTCCTTTTTAATCTATTTGCAAAATCAGTTAAGTATGGACATTCGGATACTCATTGAGGTACAAGTTGTTTCTTTCGGGATTAATTTTTTTGGATTTTTAAATTAGGCGCCACTTGGATATTATAAATTTATGTATGATGCTTGAGTTGGATCCTCTCGGGTCTGAATGATTTTGATTTTGATGTGTAGAAATATAAAAATATTTAATTAACCAATGTATCTGAAAAGAGTGTATATTTGTACCAAAAATAATCTTATTACCCGACTCAATCCAAATATTTTGAATACAATTAGTTCTACGACGACACATCTTAAATATATAACACTAATGATAAAATAACAAATAATTTATAAAACCGTAAAAATTAACACCCGCACGGGCGTGCGGGTCAATCTCTAGTCTATCTTATTAAAACTCAAGTACAAAATTGGAGTGTTTGGAGACTTGAATAGAACTTTTAAAAATTTGGAGTGTTTGGAAACATGGATTGCAGTCTTTTAAAAAAAAATATTTTTGTTTGAAAACAAGGATAGTAGTATTAAGAAAAAAAGTAATGGGCTTATGTTTTTTTAAAAAATTGAAAGTTATCTAGGCCACTTTTAAAATATACCAAAATGGGTCAATCTAATTCTCTAAAAAATTTTTCTTCTAAACTAACCATAAAACAAAATTTAAACTTTATATACATATTTCAAATCAAAATAATAATTCAAATTTGATTTATATCAAAAATTGATTCAAAAATATACATATATTCAAAAATGGATTTTTACTAAACTATTTTTCAATAACCATTATAAAAAAATATTGTCAATATATATAAGAAAAATATAATACAAAGCCCAATTTGAAATACCAACTCAAATTATGGTTTTCATATTTCATATTAAGTTTTAAAAATATAATATATGTAATTATTTATATGATGGTATGTATAAAATACTATTAATTATATGATTACTTATATGATGGTACATATAAAATACGATTAATTATATGATGATAAAATACGATATATAATAATGACTAGGGATGAGCTTTTGGATACCCATACGGGTTTAGTTCTGATCGGTTTGTATTTTGGGTTTTCGGGGTCAAAGATTTCAGCCTTATTAGAATGTTTCTAAATTTTGGTTTGAGTTCGATTTGGATCTTTGCGGGTTTGGTTTGGGTTTGGATAACTAGTTTAAATTATTTTTAAAGTCTTAAATCATTATATATTTTAAATTTCTCAAAATGTATAAATAAAATAATATATTACGTATAAATTGAATAACATATGTCATAATACTTAAGCTTAACATATCAATTGGCTTTATTTAAAATTTTGGATACGAAATCAATAATTATTTTAAGTATTTTTGGTGATTTGAGTATACTTTAACTATTTCAGATATTTACTTTTGACTATCTATATATATTTTCAAGTATTTAAACCAATTTAAAAGTATCATTTTTGATGTTTTATATACGTTAAATCTAAAAATAATTAATATATATAAGTATATAAATCTATTTTTAGATAAATTCGGATACCCAAATACTTCGGTTCGGATCAGATTCGGTTCTCTAAATAACAAAATTTCGAATAATTAGAATATTTAATCAATTTATGTTTGGGTTTGGTACTATATCTTTGGATCGGTATCGGTTATGTTCCTCGGATTCATTTTTCCAAATCCTAATAATTACATGAAAAACAAATATCAACATATTTTTCAAAATATACACCCGCGCACCTGCGTGGGTCAAAATCTAGTTAGTTTTATATTTGAAGTCAAAAGTTGATTTTACATTTAATTTTCTTTTGGTTTGTACTTCAATTTTGTTTAATAATTATTTCTATTGAAAATTTTAATAACTAAATTTAATTATGTCGGTAAAATTTACGGTATTTAACTAACAAAACATTTAGATTTAATTCTATTTGTATTCTTTGATTGAACTTAATTAAACTTGGTTTAACCCGATTGAATCCGGTCGAACCAAAGCTTTCTCAGTTTAGTTACCGGTCCGGTTTTAATAATACTGTTTTTAAAGTAACAGTTAGTAGTTACTTGTTTCTAGTTTACACACTTTCTTTTGTGCTTTGAAGGGAGAAAATGGTGGCTGCTCTTCTCACTGCTGGGGCCAAACCGAACTTGGTGACAGACTCAAGAAAGGATAATCTTGGCGGATGCACGCCGGCTGATCTGGCTCAGCAAAACGGGTTTGATGGTATAGCTGCTTATCTAGCTGAGAAATGTTTGGTAGCTCAGTTTGTAGCCATGAAGCTTGCTGGAAACATTAGTGGAACCCTGGAGACTTGCAAGGGGGAGATGTCAAACCAAGGTCCTCTCCCTGACGATGAGCAGAACCTTAAGGACGCTTTGGCGGCATACAGAACAGCTGCAGAAGCAGCGGCTAGGATTCAGGGAGCGTTTAGGGAGAAGGCTTTGAAGACAGCACGGTCAAAAGTGATCCAGTTTGACAACAAGGAAGAAGAGGCTAAGAGCATAATCGCGGCGATGAAGATTCAGAACGCATTCCGCAAGTACGATACGCGTAGGAAGATAGAAGCTGCTTACAGGATCCAGTGTAGGTTCCAAACATGGAAAATGAGAAGAGAGTTCTTGAATATGAGGCGTCAAGCAATTAGGATCCAGGTATGCAGTGGGATAAGACTTGAGTTCATAAGTCTTGTCTGAAGTTTGCAACTCATGAGTGTATGTTAAAGCCTGTTTCTTTTGTTTTGTAGGCGGCATTCAGGGGGTTACAAGCAAGGAAGCAGTACAGGAAGATCTTATGGTCGGTAGGAGTGCTGGAGAAGGCAATAATCAGGTGGAGACAAAAGAGAAAATTGTTTATAGGACTCCAAGTGAGCGAAGCTGAAGCAGAGGAAAAAGCAGAGGAAGATTTCTACAAGGCGAGTCAGAAACAAGCAGAGGAGAGGCTTGAGAGATCTGTAGTGCGGGTCCAAGCCATGTTCAGGTCTAAGAAAGCTCAAGAGGATTACAGGAGGATGAAACTTACTCATGAAGAAACTCAGGTAAGATTATGTTTGCTTTTTGAATATCTCAGTTTAGAAACACACACACACACACTAAACGATACTTGAATTAACTAAGAGTATTTGTTGATGGTGTGATGCAGTTGGAGTATGAGTTCTTGCATGATGTTTGATTAGAAAATGGTGGCTATTGAGAGGTGGATCCAAGAGAGTTTGGTGTGGAGTATTGATGCTCTTGATCTGTAAACTACTTTCCACCTTCCCCTAAACTGGTTTAGAATAAAATATTACATAACTAAGCCAATCTCTGTTGTTGGTGGTTTTATGGGAAATGATAAACAAATTTAACAAATACTAGTAAATTTATCTATTTCTAAAATTGAGTTCGTCTGTGAGACCAGTAGTCTAAATCTAGGACTTGTACACTTGTAGAATGCAAATGGCTGTGTAATAATTCGTGAATTGGAAGCCATGCAGGTCATGATTGCATCTCTTATCAGGTACATAATGGCCAGCAAGTGGATTTAATTACTAGTAACCACTAACCATAGAAGTAAGAGATAATTTGCTATGTATACATTTCTTCATCTCTCCGTTCTCTTTCTTCGTGTTTCATTTTCTTTTTTTCATCCTCGTTCTCTTTCTTCATTTTCCCTTTCTTTTTCTTCATGTTCCATTTCTCTGTTTCACGAAAGGTATCTACGGTCGATTTCAAAAAAAAAAAAATTGGGTACAACAAAAGGTTAAAACCAAGCGCTCGTAGCTTAGTGGTAAAGGAGGTACAGCTGTACTGCCCGCCACCCGGATTCGAGTCTTCGCCACAACGGATTTAACATCCCTTCTGTTGGAGCGCTGGACCCCTTTCGGGGATAGTTGGGAATGTGGCTGTCCCAGATACCAGAGTTATCAAAAAAAAAAAAAAAACAAAAACAAAAAGTTAAAAATTAGAAACCATTGGAATGGAATCAGATTAGGGGTACCTACAATGGTTTTCTGAGAAAACTTCAGCAATTATAAAGAGACTTTGCAATGATGCAGGAGAAAGGACATGACGAATCCTTTGACACCGGCGTTTAGGGTTTTTGCTGTCTGACCGTGCTGTTTTGGCTTTGAAGGCCTCCCGCAAGCTGTTCTAGGCTTAACATGATCATAAAGAGCAGATCATCGGGAAGCCAATATTACTGAGTTCTGTCTTTTGGTTTAACTGAGATTTCTCCTTTTGCGGCAAGGGGATGTTCCATCTCTGTCTAGGCTGGTGGTTAGCTGCTTGGCTTGTTGTGTCAGTCCCATTAAGAAGAGCCTCTGTTTAGTCGTTTATTTTATTTTTCCACTTCTAGTTATCTTTGTATTTTTGTCAAAAATAAAAAATTGATAATAATATCTTAACATTTTTACCAAAAAAGAAAAAGGTAAATAATTATGTGTTATATTGTCTTGTGACCAAGTCAATAACAGAATTGTATTGTCTTGTAACTGAATATTTGCGACCTTTTTATCAATACAGAAAAGGTTTGTTACTAGAATTCAAAATCTGATTATACAGTATGGTCGAACTCGAAACTATTTTCTCATTTTATAGCATATGAATATATATGTCTCGTGTGTTTATTTTCTTTAGGTATCACAGAAACACATTAACTTGGTGTGATCCTCAGAAGATGACCTCATCTTTGTAGGACCTTTTTGTTTTCCTTACTTTTCAGTTCCTAGAGGAAAAGACTTTGGACTTTGACTGCCAGAAACATAAACTTTTTTAAAAAGTTACTGAATATAATTTTGAGGTTAATGACTGTGGGTTAAAACAAAACGCAAGAAGGGAAAGTTTTAAGGGAGTGCTTTTGGCACAGGGATTTTCAGGTACTAAAACAGGCATATTCTGCTTTTGCGTGTCTGTGAAGTCAGTTTGTAACAGCTATTGTGTCTTTTCTCTCAACATTCAGTTTGACTATACATGGGTGCTTTTTCACAGTTGTTTTTGAAAATAAATGAAAAAGGCAAATTACTTTTGTTAGGGGATAACGAGGCACACTTTCCTCACTTACAACACCAGAGAGTTTACCAGAGAAACGAAGAGAGAGATAGTCAAGAGAGCCAAAGAGGAGGTTTTGGGTGAAAGAAAAACAAGTCTGTTGAAGTAGAGAGATGGGTTGGAACGGTCGGATTAAGGAAGAAAGGAAGAACCTGAGCTTCTTCAAGATCTTCCAGAGTGCAGACCTATCCTCTGAATGCATGGTAAACTTCTTTATATAACCTTTTCTTGTCATTGAACGTTGTGGGTTTCTTGATAGCTTTGTTTCAAAAGCAGAGTATCTTCTTCTTCTTCTTCTTTGAAAAGATCTCTGAAACTTCACGTTCTCTGTGTTTGAAACGTCTATGGGGTCTGTGTTTGGGTTTATGGGGTCTCAAGGCTTTGACAAGTCGAATCTTGTTAGTTTTGTATGAAAAGTTTGAATCTTTTGGTTGGTTGTTGTTTAGAAAGTGTCTTTTGTTCACTCTGTGAAACATTTTTAGTTGTTGCTTCTGTCTGAATCTGTATGGTCAGATATGTTTGTGATAAGACCAACGTGTTGATTAACTGTGAAAGTTTGAATCTTTTGGTTGGCTGTTGTTTAATGAAAGGTCAAAACTTTCTACTGCTTTGTCTGAAGTGTCTTCATTTGTTCACTCTTTTCTCATTTATAGTTGTTGCTTCTCTGTCCGAATCTTTCCTCTCTGCTTTTCTTGATCTCTTGTGCAATATCTATTTGTGATTAGATGTGAAAAATTGAAACTTTAGTGTCAAGTCTTTGATGTAGTTTGACAAGAAAGTTAACTGTTGTATGTCCAACACAGAGAGCGCTTCCTTACAACTTCATGCAAAACCTCTCCAAGGAAGACTTCTCATACAAGATGGTGATAAGAGCGGAGTGGGGAAGCTCATGGGAAGTAGACGTCTCCAAGAACCCGAGGTTCTACTACGTGGAGAAGTCCGGATGGAACCAGTTCGTGAGCGACAATGCCTTGGGAGACAACGAGTTCATCACCTTTACTCACAAAGGGTCAATGTCCTTCAACGTCAACATCTACGGGAAGAACGGCAAGGAGATTGTCACACCGCGAAAACCTCTTACAGCAACTCCTCTGAGTAAGGTTTAACCGTTTAATGCTTTATTGAAAGAGAGGATGTTGTGTAAGAAAGAAGAATTGAGTTTCTTTGGTTTGATGGTGGAAACAGGTGGCGTGAAGAAAGAAGAAGGTGAGAGAAGCTACAAGGATGTGAAGAAGGAAGAGGAGACATGTGAGTCCATGGATGGAGTTGAGGTTGAAGAAACTACAAAGAAGGCTTACAAAACATCCAAGAAGAAGAAGAAGAAGAAGAGCAAGAAAGTGGTTACTCATGTGGAAGTTGGTGAATCATCGAGAGGCAGGAAGAAGAAAGCTGAGAAGCTCAAAACACTCAAGAAGAAGAAGATCAAGACAGTGAAGAAAGGTGTTCCAGAGTTCGAAATCACCATAAGGAAGTCATACCTCAAGTTCCTGGTAAAGATTACTATTCAACAGCTTTTACTATTATACAGTCTCCTTATTAGTGGTATGTGGATTTTGGATCTTTTTGTTGTTGTGTATCAGTTACTTCCGAGGGTGTTTGAGGAGGAGCATATCCCTGGTGAGTCTATGGAGTACACGATCCATCACTCGGAGATGAAGTGTTCGTGGAATGTGCTCTGCTTGGTGAGGGAGAATCGGACAGTCTTCTCAAGTGGATGGAGTCGATTAGCACGTGAGTTTCCTTTGAAGGTGGGTGACAGGTGTACCTTCAAGCTCATCAAACCAACAGAGTTTGTCCTCATCACCAAGAAGAGTAGAAAGGAGATCACTGTGATTGGCTGATGAAAGAATATTTTAGTGTCTTGCTTTTGCTTATATCTATGGAGACAATATATGATATCACTTTAGCTAATGTGTTGTTGTGTTTCTGTGTCCGCTGCTGTTTATTTCCCATGAAACTTATATAACTTATCTGTTTATGATATTAGTATTGAGACTTGCTTGCTTAATCTTGTTTATGCAAATTAATCTTTGAGACTGTGCAAATCAATGGTTATTTAGCAGTAGTGACAATAGAAGTTATGATTTGTTTAGACAATCTTTGACCTGATTGAAAAGAGTAAGTCAGTTGGTCCAAACCTCTCAACAAGAGTATTTTTATTAGAAGGTTAAGTATGTTTTACTTTTACCCATTAACAGATAAAGATACACAACATACAGAGTTCGAAAATACAGATTCAGACACAACAAACAAACACAATACACCACAGTTTATTCAGGTTCTCGGAGAAAATGAAGGACAAAGCTCAGTGGTGAGCCTTGACGACGGTAACAGGGCATGCAACGTTGTTGACAACATGGTTGCTAACACTTCCCATTATCATCCTGTTGCAGAAAAGAAACAAGACTTGTCACAAAATGTGTAAACCAAGCTTGAGATGTTGAGGAATGTTTTTTTATATACCTCTTAAGGCCACCAAGGCCACGGTTACCGATGACAAGACTTGAGAGAGGGATATGTTCAACAGCCTCACATATCTTCTCACGAGGATCTCCCCAATATATCTTCATCACTACTGTAATCTGTTGCATCATGTTTCACAGTAGATAGATCTTATTCGTTTAACACAAACCAAACACTAGTTTGTAAAAGGGAGTTTCATTCATATATAGATCAAAATGGTCACACAACTTTTATGGGTTATTCGTGCAAGTACTATTGAAAAGAGAGATCATTGCTTGCTTTACCGATTTTTGCCTAGCGGCAGTGTTGGCAATGTCAAGGGTTTCAGCATCTGGCTTCACTCCATACTTCTTCATCACGGAAGCTTCAGAGACCTCACTCAATGGAATCAACGCTGAAAACGTTACAAGAGTCAAAACAAGAAGAAGATCAACACTTGAACTCACACCATATAACAATTAATAAGACCAGGAGCCAAAACTGGCTTCATCAGCATGTTACAGAGACGATCAACTACTAAGTGAAACAAAATCTTCCAAACAACTTAAGGACGAGTACAAGTCAAACGATGCATGAGCAAGTCCAAGTTCCTTCAGGGATAATAAGAGAGCGTACGTGATCCAACGGTCTCCCAGAGCTGCATCTCGCCTTCCTCGTAATTCATATTGGGAGCCACGGTTATGAGGATTAGATAATCTCCGTCGCGGACGACGTTGTCGATCGCCCAGTTCAAAGCCTTCTTGCTGCACTCCGAGAAGTCCACCGCCACTCCAATTCTCCGTCCACCACTCTCCGCCATCCTCTCTCTCTCTCTCTCTCTCTTTCTCTCTCTCTCTCTGTACGAGTACCACCTTTTTCAGCGAAAGCTTGATTCTTTCTCTCACTGTCTGAAAAATAGCGCTACTGGAAGACAAATGGTGTTTGGTCGGAAAGGACTAGACTAGGGAGATTAAAATCCTCTGTAACGCGGTCTATGATCTATTTTAATTTCTAACCGTTAGATATATTGAAAGACGATCGTAGCCTTAGAATTATAATATCTCACAAAACAGTGGTTTTTTTTTTATCTTCACAGAAGAAAAGTGTAACGGAGAAGAGTATCTAGAACGTCGATCTCAAGAACACACAAGATAGTAACTCAAAATAAGAAACTCATCTTATTAATCTCTTGAGGAAACTACTCAAAACCTCAAGCTCTCAATCTCACAATCTCAAAACTCATAAGTTATGCAACATCATATGCATCTCCTTATATATAACTCAATATTTCCTAAACTCATTAGGAATCACACAAATAGATAATTTTCCATTCCATAATTCAATAGAATTAGATAACTTGCATCCCAAGTTATTTCTCAAGTTTCCTTTTTTCTTCAAGCTTAATCCAACATTCTCCCTCTTAAGCTTGAAATCACTCTTTGACAAATCTTGAACTCCAATAAGATTTCTCATCTCCTTGAACTTAAATTTTCCACAAGCTTTAGTTGATACCATGAACTCTCCCTCACAAGAATACAACACCATTGTTTCTTGCTTTTGTAAATACCACGGCTTTCTCTTTCTCTTCTTCTTACCATGTTCTTCATCATCTGAATGCACACTCCTCACCACATCTCTGAACGTCCCATGAATCCTTGAAAATCTTGAAACCGCTTCAATATTAAACTTTCCCACAGCTTTAGACCCATTCAGTAAAAACTCGAAATCACTAGCAACACTGATAGCATCTTTATTACGAAATCCATCTGTGGAATCTAACAAGCTAAACGAAGTGATGTCATCCTTTATAACCTCACAGCTCAAAACAGAAACAGAGTCCACAACTTTTGTAAGAGAATGTGAACATATGAACTCCATGGGAATATTATCCTTTCCTACACTAAACCAATCATCGCTTGGCCTGCTTCCTCGGCTCCGATATGAGCACACCCAGTCACTGGTTTCACGCACTGATAGCATTTCTGCATCTCCAGGTGAGACCTTCCAAAATGTCTCTCTATCAGTAACATGTGCACTCAGACATTCCACAATCTCTTGCCCGTCATGAAACGGTACAACTTTTTCAATATCTATCACTGAACAAGAAAACGGCTTGCTCCATCCATACGATATAGAAGAATCTGGCACCTTCACTCTGACCCAGTCTCCAATTTTAAGCTCCTCCACACGTTCCAGTTTAGAAGGATCAGCTTTCAAGCCTCGAGATACTCCAGGAAACCCAACTCGTAAGATCTCATCCTTGTCAACACATAAAACAGTATAAACACTATCACGTGATTGGCCTGCCCAAGCAAACAGTAATACCACTATCACAATGCTGACTTCATTTTGTAATTCCAGTTCATCATCTCGAGAAATAACCTTCTGTTTCAAAACAGAAACCTTTTCCCAGCTACGCTCTATCTTGGAGAGCTTCATTTTAGCCATAGGTGTATCATCTAATCCAACTTTCAGATTCTCTAACTTCTCAAGTTCTTCAATCTCATGTCGGATACCTTCACTTTCAGATTGAAACATATGTCTTTGCCTCTCTAGTTTTTCTCGCTGAACAAGTGACTGTATACGCTCAAGTCTCTTCGCCGCTATAGACATCTCAAAAACGTCTTCCTTCTCCTTGAGTGCTCTCTGAAGTGAATGTATCTCATATTCTTGTCTCTTGACAATCTCATTGGCTTGGCTCAAGAACTGTGACTTGTTTCCAAATCCAGAAACCGCCACAGAAACCTTCTTTTGTGATATTGAAATCTCAACACTTATTTGATCTAGCTCTCGCTCTCCAAGATAAGAGGACGACTGTACAGCAGCAAGCTCCTTGTCTCTTTCCCTAAGTTTATGCTTTAACTCTCTGGCCTTTGCAGCTAACTCCACGTTTGCCTGCTTCAGCTTCTTTTGTAGGCTCTCATGCTTAATCAAAGAAGTTTCGAAGATTACCTCATCACTCTTACTATCCTTTTTCTTCTTCCTTTTCTCTTTTGGATCTTTGGTAGACTTCTTCACGTCAGTCTCTGAATTCTCAGTTTGTATTTTCTCCTTACTTCCCTTCTCAAAGAAATCGAATTCTTGGAGAATCTTAGTGAGCTTCATGACGTTATCTTCTTTTATGTTCGCATGGACCTTCTCTTCGTACCCAGATGCACTCATCATCTTCTGTAGCTTCTCCTTTTGTTTTGGCAGTTCGGCAATCTTGTTTCTGATCTTTTCTTGTTCAGCTTCTGTGTTAATGTCCCTGTTCACTTTGAGATATACCTTGAGGTTCTCTTTCACTCTCTCTACTGCAGAACCAGCAGGAGCTGCGTGTTCTCCCTTCAACAGAACCTCTGACGACAATAAATTTGCAAGAGTATTGATATCCAACTCGTGAGATTCTAAAATCGCGGATGTTATGTTATTTTCACATAGAGCAAACACATGTAATTTTTCTGCTTTCTGTTTCTCCAGCTCTTTACACAACTTCCCTACTCTCAACCTTCGTTTTTCTTTCTCTATTTGCTTAAACCATAAGCCTCTAAATCTCAATTCCATCTCTTCAGCAGCATTCAATACTTTAATACCATCATCCACATTCTCAGTCTCTCTTAGCCACTCGCTACATACCTTAAATATCTCAGGAGCCTCGGTCTCGGTTTGATCATCCTCTTCCATGGTGTTTTTGTTTAGCCACTCTTTTAACGCCCTAACAGAACTTCCGTGTGTGTCAATGTAGCCTCTCAAAGGTACTCTGAATATTCTGATCTGTTCTTCAACCTTCTGTGCCACTTTCAGTGATCCTTTCTCAACCATGTGAACACAAGACTTACTTGCCTTGGATAACTGAAGCTTTACCTCAGCTTTTTCCTCGTAAATTTTCCTTGATTCTGCTCCGTTTTTATCTATATTCTTTAAACAACTGTACCCTTTCTCATACAGAATCCTAAGCCTTTCTCTGGCTGTAACTTCTCCATGAAGTTTCTTTTCCCCCAAGCAAAGCTTCTTTATAGTCATTAAGAACAGAGAAATATCGTAGTTAACTTGGGGTAAGCCACGCCTTAATAGCAACATACAAGGAGTCAAATTCTTGGAACTACCGAGTACTCTTGATGCAAGTTCTTTGACTTGGGATCCTAATGGTTGGTGATGAATGACTTTACTCACTTCAAGCAACTCACATAATTCACTATTATTACTCACAGCTTTCTTGCTTACACTACTGATTCTTTCAACTACGCTCCTAAAATCAGTATGACCCGAACCTTTAGCTTGAATATTACGAGTGCTTGTGTCAACTTTACGCTTATCATCTTCATTCATCGTCGTCATCTCTTCATCCGTGTCAGACTCCGATGAATTTAACTTCAAGCTCTTCGCCACCATAATTATTACAATTTGCCATGACGCTTGCTCAAATTTAAACCCTCTGTCTGTTGAAAAATGGAAACTTGTGCCTCGCAGATGATGTCTACTGAGAATTAGATCATCTCCTCCATCGCTCTCGGCCTGTTTTCCTTCATCTGATTCAAACGTCTTCTCCACCTGAGATTTCTTTGCATTCTCTTTTTCTTTCCATCTTTGTTTAAAACGATTCAGAAGGTGACTTATCTCTTTCAAACTGTCAATCAAGCTGGGGTGTTCCAGTTGCTCCTTCTCTTGCCTTACGGATGTACTGAACAGATTAAGTACTATGACTTTCAGATCATCCCAGCTTCTAAACCCATATCGTGAAATCTCATCTCCATACCATGACAGAGCATAACCTTCAGTGAACCCATACGCAAACTGTCTTGTTTCAAAAACGGTGAAGTTGTGAGCTGCAGTGAACGCGTCGATCAACTCAGACCACCTCTCCGGATCTTCACCGTAGGACATCTGAACTTCAATTGATCCCATGGCTCGTCAAAAAGCTCTGATACCAAATCTAGAACGTCGATCTCAAGAACACACAAGATAATAACTCAAAATAAGAAACTCATCTTATTAATCTCTTGAGGAAACTACTCAAAACCTCAAGCTCTCAATCTCACAATCTCAAAACTCATAAGTTATGCAACATCATATGCATCTCCTTATATATAACTCAATATTTCCTAAACTCATTAGGAATCACACAAATAGATAATTTCCAATTCCATAATTCAATAGAATTAGATAACTTGCATCCCAAGTTATTTCTCAAGTTTCCTTTTTCCTTCAAGCTTAATCCAACAGAGTAACGTTAAAAGTCAAACGTACTCTTTACTTATGACTTATTTTAATACGGTCAGATTCTGTTCCTTTTTTGTAATCATGACAACAAAATAAACAAAAAGCTTTAAAATGATGATGATGATTCTTCGTCAAAGAAATGGCCGCAAACGCTGTGTGATAATCTAGTGTTTGATGTCATGGCATTGGTATTGAATCTTATAATCAGAATATTATAAAATTAAAATTGAAATAGACAATTGTTCTTCAAAATTACAAGCCTTCTTCATCTTTACAGTTTATATCCACCCCCAACAAAATAAATGTCCATGTATTGTTCTTTCAAGCACCACTTGTTTTCCCTCTAATGAATCTCCCTAGCCTCTGAGAATCAAGATTAACCTCTATCTTCGACGGATCCAACGACAGTTTCTCACGCAAAAACGCATCTAAGTTAAACCCACTCCCAGTTTCAGTATCCTCACGTCCTCCCACAGAGCTTCCAGCTACCTGACTAGATTGACCATCCTTAGCTCCACCCATGTACTTAAGCGTATCATTTAACTGGCTGTTGTTGTTATCACTGTTCTGACCAAAGTTCAATAGCCTTTTAACCGTGTCTAAAGCCGGGTCAATTATGTCCAAGAACCCCGTGACCCACGTAGCATCATCAACCACCTCTGTCCGCTGTTTTTGCAATGAAAGAAAGAAATAAGCTATCAACATGATGAATACTAAAATAACTCTACTAGGAAGATCGAATGATGTGTAATAAAGAGATTACTTGTTGGAAATAGAGGTTACGGATCTCCTCAGCACGGTCTGAATCTCCTTGGTCTTCCTCAAGCTGTGCCCATGTCATCCATGTTACGTAGCTTTGTGAGTTTATGTTTAGTGATGATCTGAACAATCTTCTTGCTGCTGATAGGTTCCCTGCTCTCTGCTCTAGAACTCCCCACGCCTATAAACACAAAGAACTTTTTTCAGCAAATCTTGAAGGCTAATTTATTACTCCGACAAGCATTTGGTTGATAGGTTTCAGTCCATTGTTATTACAATGTTTACCTGTAGACAACGAGCGGCACTTTCGGTAGATGCGTCAATGGAGAGAGCTCTTTGGTAAAGTTCTCTAGCTGTTGTTGTGTTTCCTTCTTTCCATTCCATCCAACCCCATGCCTAAACCAGTATACACTTTCACCAATCATTGTCTCTTCCATACACACGCTTATAAAGAACTTAAGATCACTAGAAACTGAGTAAAATCCACTAAAAATGGTTTACTTTCTCTAGAATTTGAAATCACTAAAAATGGTATAAAATTTAAAAAAATGGTTTAACTTTCTTTAGAACTTCAAATCACTAAAAATGAAGTAAAATAAAAAAAATGGTTTTCTTTAGAACTTAAAATCACTAAAAATGGAGTAAAATTAAAAAAAATGGTTTAACTTTCTTAGAACTTTCACTAAAAATGGAGTAAAAATTTCTGTTAAACAGAAACTAAATCTTTTCATTTGAGCAGATGTCATGTAACGCACAACCAGATTAAATATTGTAAATACTTACAATCCAAACAGGTTGATGTCTAGGATCAAGCTCAGCTGCTCTCCTCAGTAAAGCCCGAGCAAGATTAGCAGATGAGTGTTTGTACTCCAGTAAGCCAAGGGACTGAAGGAGAACAGGGTCTCTAGGATTCAGCACATGACCTATCTTCAGTAGCTTCCTCCCACGCTCAACATTACCTATCCCAGCTTCAAACACCCCCCACACGTGCCACGCAAACCTATTCTTGGGGCTCGCCTGAACAGCTTTCTATTAAAAAAAAAACATTTTCAGATCATGAAGCTTCCATATGAATACACAGCCTCCACTGTTGTTAATTGTTACCTCAAAAAGCTTTCTAGCAGCTGGGAATCTCTCCTGCTGTATCTCCAACTGTGCCCACGCCTGTTCATAAACAGTGGAGCGCAAACATATTTTGAAACGGCATTGTCCTAAACATGTTATGATAGATGCAAAAAAAACAACTTACCAACCAACTAGCACAGCTCTTGGAATTGGATATGGTGGCCTGCTTAAACAGATACCTCGCCTGCTCATACCTCCCAGCTTTAGCCTCCAGTAAGGCAAGCGTTTGGTATATATACTCGTTTCTTCCGCAAAACTTGAGTCCCTTGGCGAGAAGATTCCTCGCTTTACTAATATTCCCTTGTTTTATCTCCAAGTTCGCCCATCCGTGCCAAGCCGCTACATGCTTCTTGTCAGCCACCGTAGCTGCATCAAATAACTCTCTAGCTCTCCTTACGTTCCCTAATCTGTTCTCCAGGACAGCCCAACACTGTGTTCCAAATCAACATAATCATGAGAAACATAATCATGTCCAAAATCAAGATAAGGGGCTAATATAGAACCTGCCAAATGTATGCATTCTCTCCTTGTGTAGCTTGACACCCTTTCTCATACACGGTTCTTGCTTCCGACAGCTTGGTTTGTTTGGTCAGTATCTTCCCTAACGCCACGTACGGTCTCCCATCCTCCGGCCAGTAAGCTATACACTTTTAAGACCAAACAAGATAGCATAAGAATCGTTACAAATTTATTACAAGAACCAGATGGTTACCTTCTCAAGAATCTTCTCAGCGTCTTTGTATCTAAAACTCCTCGCGAGAAACTTAGCTCTGTACAGAGACAAGTCGAGGTTCACTGCAAGAGGCTTCTCTTGAGCTCTAGCAACAGCAGCAGCCGAGGAGGACGAAGAAGACTCCGATCTCTCCGGCTCGAATATCGGCATCTTCTTGGCTATCTTACTCAAACCAGCATCGATCTTCGCTGGATACGTTTTGTCTCCTTCGTCGTCGCCGGAATTCTCCAGCAGCGGCCGGCGAACTACTAGTACTTCCTCATCCGGAGATTCCTTTCGCGATGATACATTTGAAGAAGACCTGTCGACAACCGCACATAAAGACGTGTTCTTTGATGAGTGGCCGGAGACTCCATGGATTCCGATGTGGATTTTCGCCGGTGGTTTAGAGAGATTCTCCGGAGCGAGGAATAAGAGAGAGAAGGAAGAAGTGTTGGCCGGAGAAGGAGAAGAAGATGAAGAAGTCGGCACCAGGAAGTGCATTGTTTTAAGAAGAAAAGCTTTAACTGATAAAACTGTTGTGAGCGTTCGTGGAGAGGAGAGGGAGACTGCTAGACAGGTTCGGACAAGACGAAGAATGATGGTCGTTAAATTACGATGTCACCCCTGCGTTAATTTTCGATTTTATGTATTTTGAAATAGTAGATATCTAGAGAAGGGTTATTTGGTCATTTTGATTGAGGATACTACTGGTTCCGTATCCCGCCACGTTGGTAGCTTTTTAGATGGCTTAGCTGAACTGGATTTCATTTGACACGTGGTGAGATGTTATTGGTTTTGAGTTCTGAAGGGGATTCTTAGCGGAAAGAAGAGTATACTCCAGTACGATTAGGTGCATGTGTATGTTTGTAGTTATCCAATCATATCTCGTCATAAATCAGACCAAAACAAGAGGTCAACAAGCGTCCACACAGAACCTTCATTTTTTAATGTTTGTTTGTTTCTTCTTATTTTTCCCATGCATCAAAACGATCACATGCACTAGTCATAAATAACTTAAACTGAAATTTCACTTCCGTGGGTACAGTAAGTTGAACATTTTTGTGCTCATGCTTAAATGTTGTGTCATAATGTTCAACACAATGGTCGGTTACGAACTTTATACAAAAAAGGTATTAGTATATGATAGAACTCGAAAGCAAGCAAATGAAAAAATAATTCAATAACAACAACAACAGGAAAAGTGACGAAAGCAGTGACTCAACGTGAAATTGTGTGACCGGGAGCTTGCGGTGAAGTGGTAAGGGAAAGGGTTTGAGATGTCACTTCAGGTTCGATCCATCTGTTATGCAAAACTAAGTCGTATTTTTCTGGTCACTTACACGGATATGGGCTACTGCTTTTCGGCCTATTTGAATACCCGAAAGAGAGTCTATCCGTGGATTGCACCTCCCACCCAAAAGTTAGGTCTGTGTCTTTAATAGATTTGGGTTTAACTTTTTTTTTTTCAAAAAAACGTGAAATTTTAACCCAGTGGTAAAAGGGTTGTTTCGCCGTCCAGGTTTGATTCGTGGTGAAAGACTATTTACAATAGGTTTCCCACAAATAGGTGAAAACACCATAATATTTTTTTTTTTGTAATCTATTTTTTGAACGACCCTTAACTTTCATGCACACGGATTTGTTTCTCATTATCAAATTTCTTATGTTTTATGTTCTTTTGTTGAAATTTCTGTTTCAAAATACAAAATTTATTGAACACTTTGTTCCTTTTTGAAGAAATATAAATTATGCGTTAAATATGGGTTGCACTATCACCGAATAATCCAAACTCATCCCTACGACCTTTTCAGATTTTCTTCAGGAAACAAAAAAGAAGAAGAAGATCTTGTTCAGCCATGAGCACTATCTGGTTTCATTATTTTATATGTTTTGGTTCAGCTGGTTTACATAAGAACCAGCTCATACCAACAAGAAATATACTGCAAACTTGTAGTGCATTTTCATCGAACTACTAGATTTAGACCATCACGGTGATAACCATTCCAATACTTTTGTGAAAAGCCATCGTTTCCAATCTCATTCTAGTGGTTGTTTTACTAATTGGGACACCTCACATTATACCTAACTCACAACCATCAACATTATATCCACGACCAGCTAGCTTTGATATCTTTTCTTTCATAATTGTCAACATGTTTTTGTAAAAAAGATGATCATGATATCCTAAGAAAATAATGAGAATCGATAACCACCATTCAACTTTTCTGATTACGTTTACGTTTCATCGGATCTAGACTTTGCAACGATTTGAAACCAGACAAAGGAACCAAAAAAGTACGATTTGAATTCGATACCACTCCCCCACGGGCCCAGAGGCCACGTGCGCGCACTAGAGAGAATAAAGCATAGCCCACGTGATATTGGGCCAATCTCTTGGATCTTTCTTTCTCAGAACACGACAAAGGAAAAACAAAGTTTCGGGTTAAATTGATAATAGTAAAGTTACGCGGTGATTTCAACAACCACGACAGGTTAGTAAAAAAAAAAAAAAGCAATTTCATCAGCAAAAAAGAAAAAAGAAAGAACGATGGAAAAAGCCAGTGAAGAAGATGACAAAGAGACTCTTCTCTCTCTCTATCACAAACACACAATTGCCTCCTGCTTCATTTAATTGGTTTGAACCGTAGCCCAATTTCTACCTTTTGATATTTATTTTTTTTCACAACAATCTCCGATCCCTATTCTCCTCGAAACCTCACCACTTCTCTCCAGAATATTTCTTTGGAGAGTCCACAAAGAATCTCTCGGCTTCAATTTTCAGCATAATATCTATAAAAGCTCACTCCCTTTTTGATATAATCTGACGTAATCTCAGAAAAAAAACAAGGAGAATTATGGTTTCCGGAGTCGGCGGCGGCGGCGGAGGATGCGGCGGGAGTGGCCGCGGCGGCGGCCGCGGCGGAGAAGAATCCTCGTCAACTCACCGGAGAGAACAAGCTCAATCCTCAGGTACAAAATCTCTCAGGCCACAGAGCCAACCACAAACGGAATCAATTAGCAAAGCAATTCAGCAATACACAGTCGACGCTCGACTCCACGCCGTCTTCGAACAATCCGGCGAGTCAGGAAGATCCTTCGACTACTCGCAATCCCTCAAAACGACGACGTACGGCTCCTCGGTCCCGGAGCAGCAGATCACGGCCTACCTCTCCAGGATCCAGCGCGGCGGCTACATCCAGCCGTTCGGATGCATGATCGCCGTCGACGAGTCCACCTTCGCCATCATCGGCTACAGCGAGAACGCGCGGGAAATGCTCGGCCTCACTCCCCAGTCCGTCCCCAGCCTCGAGAGGCCCGAGATTCTCGCCATGGGAACCGACGTCCGCTCCCTCTTCACCTCCTCCAGCTCGGTCCTCCTCGAACGCGCCTTCGTGGCGCGTGAGATCACGCTCCTGAATCCCGTTTGGATCCACTCCAAGTACACTGGTAAACCGTTTTACGCTATCTTACACAGGATCGACGTTGGAGTCGTGATCGATTTGGAGCCGGCGAGGACTGAGGATCCAGCGCTTTCCATCGCCGGAGCGGTTCAGTCTCAGAAGCTAGCCGTTCGCGCTATCTCGCAGTTACAGTCTCTCCCCGGTGGAGATATTAAGCTGCTTTGTGATACGGTTGTGGAGAGTGTGAGGGACTTAACCGGATACGACCGTGTGATGGTGTACAAGTTTCACGAAGACGAGCATGGAGAGGTTGTTGCGGAGAGTAGGAGAGAGGATTTGGAGCCTTACATTGGTTTGCATTATCCAGCTACTGATATTCCTCAAGCGTCACGGTTCTTGTTTAAGCAGAATCGAGTGCGTATGATTGTTGATTGCCACGCGACGCCGGTTCTCGTGGTGCAAGACGATAGGCTGACTCAGTCTATGTGCTTGGTTGGGTCTACTTTGAGAGCTCCTCACGGTTGTCACTCTCAGTATATGGCGAATATGGGGTCTATCGCGTCTTTAGCGATGGCGGTTATAATAAACGGGAGTGAAGAAGATGGGAGTAGTGTCGCTGGTGGGAGAAGCGCTATGAGGCTTTGGGGTTTAGTCGTTTGCCATCATACTTCTTCTCGATGCATACCGTTTCCGTTGAGGTATGCTTGCGAGTTTTTGATGCAGGCGTTTGGTTTACAGTTGAACATGGAGTTGCAGTTGGCTTTGCAGATGTCGGAGAAACGCGTTTTGAGGACGCAGACGCTGTTGTGCGATATGCTTCTGCGTGACTCGCCTGCTGGGATTGTTACGCAGAGTCCTAGTATCATGGACTTGGTGAAATGTGACGGTGCAGCGTTTCTTTACCACGGGAATTATTACCCGTTGGGTGTTGCTCCGACGGAAGCTCAGATTAAAGACGTTGTGGAGTGGTTGCTTGCGAATCACGCTGATTCAACTGGTTTAAGCACTGATAGTTTAGGGGACGCAGGTTATCCCGGAGCAGCTGCGTTAGGGGATGCTGTGTGCGGTATGGCGGTTGCGTATATCACAAAAAGAGATTTCCTTTTCTGGTTTCGTTCTCATACAGCTAAAGAGATCAAATGGGGAGGCGCTAAGCATCATCCAGAGGACAAAGATGATGGGCAAAGGATGCATCCTCGCTCTTCTTTCAAGGCTTTTCTTGAAGTTGTTAAGAGTCGGAGTCAGCCGTGGGAAACTGCGGAAATGGATGCGATTCATTCGCTCCAGCTGATTCTAAGGGACTCTTTTAAGGAATCTGAGGCAGCTATGAACTCGAAAACTGCAGATGGCGCGGTTCAGCCTTATAGTATGGCAGGAGAGCAGGGGATTGATGAGTTAGGTGCTGTTGCAAGAGAGATGGTTAGACTCATCGAGACAGCAACGGTGCCTATATTCGCTGTGGATGCTGGAGGATGCATCAATGGATGGAACGCTAAGATTGCAGAGTTGACCGGTCTCTCGGTTGAAGAAGCTATGGGGAAGTCTCTGGTTTCTGATCTGATATACAAAGAGAATGAAGAAACTGTTGATAAGCTCATTTCTCGTGCGCTCAGAGGTACATTCAGTTCTCCAACTATGTTGTATTTGCTGTATGGTTATTTGATTATTTTGATGCGTTTTGCAGGGGACGAGGACAAGAATGTGGAGATAAAGCTGAAAACTTTCAGCCCTGAACTACAAGGGAAAGCGGTTTTTGTGGTTGTGAATGCATGTTCGAGCAAGGACTACTCAAACAACATTGTTGGCGTCTGTTTTGTGGGACAGGATGTTACTGGTCAGAAAATCGTAATGGACAAGTTCATCAACATACAAGGAGACTACAAAGCCATTGTCCATAGCCCAAACCCACTGATTCCACCAATCTTTGCGGCGGACGAGAACACGTGCTGCCTGGAGTGGAACACCGCATTGGAAAAGCTCACTGGTTGGTCTCGCAGTGAAGTGATTGGGAAAATGCTTGTTGGGGAAGTGTTTGGGAGCTGTTGCAGGCTAAAGGGTCCTGATGCATTAACCAAGTTCATGATTGTGTTGCATAATGCGATCGGTGGCCAAGAAACAGACAAGTTCCCTTTCCCATTCTTTGACCGCAACGGGAAGTTTGTTCAGGCTCTACTGACTGCAAACAAGCGTGTAAGCTTCGATGGAAAGGTTATTGGGGCTTTCTGTTTCTTGCAGATCCCGAGTCCTGAGCTGCAGCAAGCTTTAGCAGTTCAACGAAGGCAGGACACAGAGTGTTTCACGAAGGCGAAAGAGCTAGCTTACATTTGTCAGGTGGTAAAGAATCCTTTGAGCGGTTTGCGTTTCACAAACTCGTTGTTGGAAGCTACAGACTTGAACGAGGATCAGAAACAGCTTCTTGAAACAAGTGTTTCTTGCGAGAAACAGATTTCCAGGATTGTCAGTGACATGGATCTTGAAAGAATTGAAGACGGGTAAGCTTAGTTGGAATTTTCTATAAAATGGTTTTTGATTACTTGATAGAATGTGACCAGATTCCAAATATTGTTTTGCTCTATTTGATCAGTTCGTTTGAGCTAGTTAGAACGGAGTTTTTACTCGGAAGTGTCATCAACGCGATTGTAAGCCAGGCGATGTTCTTATTAAAGGAGAGAGGTGTTCAGCTGATCCGTGACATTCCTGAAGAGATCAAATCTATACAAGTTTATGGAGACCAGACAAGGATTCAACAGCTCCTAGCTGAGTTTCTGCTGAGTATAATCCGGTATGCACCGTCCCATGAGTGGGTGGAGATCCATATAAGCCATGTTCCGAAGCAAATGGCTGATGGATTCTACGCTATTCGCACAGAATTTAGGTACTTATTTCATTGTTTCAGCTATTGTATCCTCATATCTGTTTTGGTTTTTGTTTGTTTGGATATAGAATGGTTTGGTTTTTGGATCGTTATTTAGGTGGCAGTTATGGCTTGTTTAGACCAGATTGGTAACTTCTACAGGGAACCATATAGGACTAGAATTAGCAGATATTAATGTTTTCAGATTAGCATGTTTGGGGTTCTCTGTTATGTCTCAATTTTCTGCGATTTCAGAATGGCGTGCCCAGGTGAAGGTCTGCCTCCAGAGCTAGTCCGAGACATGTTTCATAGCAGCAGGTGGACGAGCCCTGAAGGGTTAGGACTAAGCGTATGTAGAAAGATTCTAAAGATCATGAACGGTGAGGTTCAGTACATCCGAGAGTCGGAACGTTCCTATTTCCTCATCATACTCGAGCTCCCGGTGCCTATGAAACGCCCTTTGTCAACCGCTAGTGGCAGCGGAGACATGATGTTGATGATGCCATAGTAGTCACACTTATAAGTTGGCAGGAGAGAGTTTGTATCCTTGTTGTATGTGTGTGTTTGTGTGAGAGAGAGAGTCTAACGACACTGGAAGAGGATGGAGAGTTTTTGTTTCCGGTGAGATTAGTAGAGAAGAGGATAAAGTCATCTGCAAGACATGTCCTCTTTTGTTTGCACTGTGTATATTGATAACTCCAAGAGAGGCAAACAAATCAAAAGATGAAGTGATATTGGTTGACCCATCCTTTATAATTGTAACTCATATTAAAATGTCAATTACCATAACCCTTTACAGATAATTAACTAGTACATATTGATGATAGATTACTGTAAATCTTTACAGTAAGTTATATCATACTTGTTCTCATTCATATAAGGGCTGCATAAGGGGTGAGATATTCCAAGAAAACACTACTTAGTTGTTAGTACTAGTTACTAGAGAGATCTATACTATATTAAAAGGGATATATAATCATCAGATAGGACGTCCACGTCAGCTTGAAAAATCGTCCAATAGGGAGCTGTTTTTTTCCACGTCACCATAGCTGAAATGAGGACTTTCGTATTGGATTTCTTAAAAACTTTATTGGTCCACCCAGCCCATCTAGATAAACCTGCTTTCTTCAAGCTTGGCGAGCCTCTCCCGACTCTTCCACTTCATCTTCTCCAATCTCTATCTTTTGTTTTTGCGTTATCTTCTCCTTCCTCGCTTCTCTCCCATGAGAAGCCTCTGTCTTTCCTCTCGATGTCCCTCTCCGTCTCCGAAGCTGCCGCTCCTCCTCCTTTGGCTTCAGCTATTCCTTTGCCTTTTATATCTTCCCTCGGAGATTTGATCTACCGCTTCCGTCGACAGTAGAAGATAAGAACTGTCAGGAGAAAGATGAAGATCAGAATTCCGCCGGCGGCGCTTCCAGCGATGATTCCGATTAGTTTCGCTGTGATCACAGATCTTCTTTATTTTTTCTTATCCACCAATTTCTTGGCAATTTAGGAATTCAGAAACAGAATATTTCTTATGGCTATTTGTTCACCAATTTGGGAGGTCAGCCATTTGGTCAAGTCCCAGTTTTACTAGACGGACATCTAAAGTTGACTGGTAAGTTTTAGAAGTTTGATTACAACTAAACTGATACATTCTTTCGATTTTAGTTATTTTGATAGACATTTATTTTCCTCAGAATCCCGAGCCATATCACTATACATCGAGAGTGCTCATAGACATTTATTTTCCTCAAACTTTCCCTAATGACAACTTTGCAGCCTCATTTATCCTGAAGACAGGCAGCTCAGAATGTAAAAATTGAGGTCAACTGATGGGCGTCCATATGCTGCTGCTAGATTCCAAGGTATTTTCATTTACCCCTAATTTTATCTTTGTTGTTGGTCTGACTATATCTTCTATTCAAGCGTTTTCTTCTCAGGTTAAGCTTAGGTACGTTTTATGTGATCAGTTTGTTTGTGAAAGGTATGTGAGCTTACACCTCCAGTCACGGGCATATTAAAATTTACTCTCTTTTACATGTTTATCTAAACAGTTTTGCAAAGAGATTTCCGAAAACCCAATTCACTCTGCTCCAGTTGCAACCAAAGGCATAAGCGTCAATGAACCTGTAATATGGATGGTTTTGGGAGAGGTGATGCCCGACCGAAGCGTTGTTGGTTGGATTCTTAGGGATGTGAAGGGAGAAATGAAGTGTCTTAGAGGAGCCCCATCTGTTTCGAGGTCCTTTACTGACTTGTGAGATGAAGCAGAAGCATTGATATGATATGGAGTGTTATTTGTATACTTGGGCTATAAGAAATTCAGCATTTTACCACCTTGGCTCTGACCAATGTGAAGTTAGAGGTCAGCTGTTTCAAGGAAAGTGACGTCTCATAGTTCAATTTATACTTTTGTTGATTTTGGTGGAACGAATGGTGTTATTTTAATAATGCCGAGATCTGTTTGATGAATTTCTAGGAGGCTAGGAACACTGTCAAACAAGAGGGAGCCATTTACAAGATCAGTGGCTTTGATGTTGCAAGAAGCAACACCCACTTTAAACTGTCAGATTCAAACGTCCTCATTTACTTTAACAATCTTAAGAAGTTTTTTGAAATAACAACTCCACTTTTTAGATTTGGTGACTACAGACATCATATGGCATTAGCAAATACTAATACTCGGTTGCCAAGTAAATTGGTGTATTTTTATTGTCCCAAAAATTCGAGATTTATCATACAAAGTTTAACCTTTGCTTTGTAGACATCCTAGGGTTTGTTGGTTTTACATATTTTTTGTTTACAATCTTCATCTACTCTTCACTACAGCTCTACAACGATGTGTCTTAGTGTTTTTTGACGAACTGTGTCATGCATCTTTTCTTTGATCGCCATCACGTCCATGTGCAGCAACATTTGCAAATCATGTAAACCTTATTAAACTATTACTTTGCACTCTTCTTTATTAACATAATGGCTCACATGTTTTAATGGCAATGGACAGGGAGGGAACGATTTTCCTGGAGATAAAACGCCTGGTGTCAAATATCTTCCCTGCAGCTGCTCTGATGGAGAAAGGTCAAATGGTAATGACCAGAGCAACGAAAGTGTGTAAACCCCTCGAACCTGTCGAGCCCATCCGGTGGAGCAGCTACAGTTGCAGAATACAATTGTGAGCAGACTATCATGATGAAGACCCGGTTCAAGTTGCAGGAAACACACTAAAGAAGGCACTCACCGAGTAATTGCTAAGGCTATCGAACTTGAGACCTCACTATTTCCCTTTTGCTTCATTGCAGTATTGTTTATAAAAAAAGAAATTCATAGTTTGTTTTGTTTCATGGACCATGTTTGCAACTTCTACCACAATTAAAACTTATTATTACTTATTACATTCACGTGTTTACAGATGTCTTCTAATCCTCTTAAGCTTCACTAAAGTGCCTTTTTTTAATCTCAGCTTATGGTTTCTTCAAATTTCTTATTCATTTCCACCATCTTAATTATATAATCTCTAAATGGAATAATAAAATAAATAGTAATTTTTGAAAAAATATAGTAAAATTTAATACTATTTTAAATTAAAATAAATTAAAATTTCAAAAGTTTGTTAAACTTTAAATAACCCTTTAAATTATTTGCTCACATGTAGGTACTATTTGGTACTTAATAAAATAAATTTCAAATGTTGTTTTCTCTGTATATTGTCCACATGGTACTTAATAGTATTCGAATATTCTCTAAATGAAAGATCAACTTTTTTTATGTTTAAATTTTAACTAAATTAATTTTGTTACGACTATCGGCTTTTTATTCTACTTTTATTGAATCAATTAGTCACAACTACTTATACGATTTCACTTTGAACTAAGCAACTTCACAACAAAATAATACTATATAGCCGATAACCACTATCAAACAGATAGGAAAAATATATCATTGTCTTTCAACATATTTTCATTTTCATATTTTTGAACATATTCTATTTACTAAGACCATAAAATAAACTGTAAATTCATATAATAAAAAAATATACGAACTCGGCGCGTAGCGCCGGAAAATACCACTAGTTAATAATGAAAATGATAGTGGGGGTTGTAGTTAATGTGGCTACCAAATCCAAAGTAGTTGAGAAGCTCTAAATGTGAAAGAGAGTACGATTTTCTCAAAAATTGATTACATCCTCACCTTCCCACCACTGTCTCTCTATAGTTTTATTTGGGAATGGGAACTAGTCTTCGTTTTGAATTTTCTCGGCATGTTAGCTATAAGCTGTATAGAATACTGAAGTCGTAAAGTAGGAGAACATGGAACTAAATAAAAGATGACAGGTTATGTATGATAGGAATAGGAGATTACTATAAAAATGAGGCAACTTGGGGTTCACTCATTAATTGCATCGTAGAAAAAATGAACATGAATGATTGGGACATGAGAACATGTAGAAACAAAACGCGGTGTAGGAAGAAGATGTTGAAGAAGGCCTCTCTCTCTCTCTCAACCATATCTCATAAATGCTCTCTCTATCTCTTTCTCTGCGTGCTATATAGTGTTAGTAACTAGTCAGGTGAGATATAGCAATTGTATACTGATCAAGCGATCATTAGCAAGATAGTAGAACAACATATCAAAGATATGGGGAAAGTATCTTTTGGGTTTTTGGCTTTGATGCTTGTAGTGGTGGCGATCGGGGTTGTAGAGTGTAGGAGATTTGAGAAGGAGACGTTAGGAGGTGGTGGTGGTGGACTTGGTGGTGGTTTTGGCGGCGGCAAAGGTTTTGGAGGAGGCATTGGTGGCGGTGGAGGTGCCGGTGCTGGTGGAGGTTTTGGAGGTGGTGTAGGAGGAGGCCACGGTGGCGGTCTAGGAGGTGGCATTGGTGGAGGCCACGGTGGAGGTATTGGTGGTGGCGCAGGAGGTGGTGCTGGTGGAGGACTTGGAGGAGGCCATGGTGGAGGAATTGGTGGTGGTGCCGGAGGAGGACACGGTGGTGGTATAGGAGGTGGGGCTGGTGGAGGACTAGGAGGAGGCCATGGTGGAGGTATTGGCGGTGGTGTTGGAGGAGGACACGGTGGTGGTCTAGGAGGTGGTGCAGGAGGCGGTGCTGGTGGAGGGCTAGGAGGAGGCCATGGTGGAGGTATTGGCGGTGGTGTTGGAGGAGGACACGGTGGAGGTATTGGCGGTGGTGCAGGTGGAGGGGCCGGAGGAGGATTTGGTGGTGGTGCAGGCGGAGGATTCGGAGGAGGGGCTGGTGGAGGAGCTGGCGGAGGATTCGGTGGTGGTGCAGGCGGGGGTCACGGTGGTGGTGCAGGCGGGGGATTTGGTGGAGGATCGGGTGGAGGATTCGGTGGTGGTGCCGGTGGAGGAGCTGGCGGAGGATTCGGTGGTGGTGCAGGCGGGGGTCACGGTGGTGGTGCAGGCGGGGGATTTGGTGGAGGATCAGGCGGAGGGTTTGGTGGCGGTGCCGGTGGAGGAGCTGGAGGAGGATTCGGAGGTGGTGGTGGTGCCGGTGGTGGATTTTAAATTTCTTGGTACTTAAAATATTCATACAAAATCTATTCTTGGCTTTGAACTAAGCTTGGGCTAGTTACTTATGTACCAAGTCATACGAGAAGAAAGTATATCATTTATCTTTTGTGATTTATTTTGCAAGAATAATCATATCTAAAAAATGTAAAACCTTTTTCGAATATTTACAAATCATTTTCGTTGGTTTGTTAATTAATCACTCGGAAGACTATTTTGAAATTGAAAGATATAATTTATAACTTAGGTTACATATATTGTTAAAAAATGGAAACTCTTACATAATGTGTTGAAACACATAAGAGTTTTTCCAATCACTCTATAAACATTGTATCAGAACAAAAAGAGATATCTATTTCGTATAGTAGTAGTAAGAAAAGGTGGGGTTCTTCTTTCTTCATTGTGCTTTTTTCCAAACCACACCAAAACGCATAACGCCAAAGTCAAACGCGAAACACGCACAGCATAAGGAGCTCTAAGACTTTTGCTGAAGCCAAACAGGAAGCCATGCCGTTCCATCAATGAAATCAATGGACAAGAAAGACTCAACTTCTTGTTTGGTAAGTTCTTTGGCCCAACTTGATCTACGTTGCCTATCAGCACCTGGTCCATGACACTTATACTCTGCGTGGTATAAGTCCCTGATCAAAGTGTCAAGAGTGGTTAGTATAAAACATGAACAATATAGAAACTACTTTTGCCACACAGGTGAAAAATAAATAAAAATCAGAGACTAACTTGGTTGAGCCGTCGTAGCTCCAGTTGGTCCAACCGTCAGGGACAACGGTCTTGGAAAAGTAAGTCTTGGCAAAGATGACCCGAGAGTACGGTCCTTTGGCCCTTCCCAAGTAAACTTCATCGATTCCGTACACTTTGCCTCTTATGAAAACATAACCAGTATTTTCCTCTGCGTTTTCCCTGTGGTGTGCTGTGATTGACCCGTAGGGTTTCACCCTCTTGTCCGATATCACAAATATCTCACAGTTCTATAACAATCATTACAATCAGTGTTATTAGTATAGTCTAAATGTTTGAGAGATTGTGTAAATGGGGAAAAATATACGTTGAAAATGGAAGTTGCACGACCGAAGATGAAGTCGATAGAGCCTTGGATGTAACACTGATGGTAATAATGTCTACCTTTGTTATCAAACAAAGTGTTGTGCAAGCTGAAGAACGCACAATGATAAAACGCAACTTTGTCGGCAGCCACAAACGCTGCCACGGATTGGTTATCAGACGTGAACGCCATTCCGACCGGTGCATCATTCTGTATATTCATCACTGATTGTCATTAACGTGATTTAAAAAAAATCGAAATCGACAATTGTGTTAGACATATATACCCTGATGGTGATACCAAAAGCAACGAAGTGATTAGCTTCGACTTTGAAAGTGGCTGAAGCAACATTATCGACCGAGCTTTGCGATGATTCGATGACCGTTTTTCCTCTTCCGTTACCTCTCATAAATATGAACGGCTTGTTCTCCGGAATGTGCACTCTCTCTCTTTTTCCCCAAACAAGTAAAATAACATCAAATTTCATAATAGCAATAGTAATGCTGCATTTAGTGATCTTTCAAGATTACTATAAGTTGGTGTTACATATATGCATGTTATAAAACATGCATTGTGCACAGTGCATATGAAATAATCTAATTTAAAGGTTAAACCTCGAAAAAACTATACGTACTTGTAGATTCCTTTACGGACATGGACGATAATCCAATTAGAGTTACCAACAGGGACAGCATCAATGGCTTTTTGAACCGAAGTGTAGTCTCCTTTGCCTTCAATATCGACAATTATCGATCTGTTTGTTGCGATTTTTTCAGTTAAAAGCGGTGCGTCCAACTTTGTCGTTTGCATTGCGGATGCGTCTGAACCCCATACGGACATTAAAATCAGGGTTAGGACAAGTATCATTCTTGTTCTACAATCCATCTTTTTTTGGGGGGTTTTACTCTCTTTTTTCTTTATGAAATGAGATTGTGAGAAAGATATTATATTGGTGAAGGAAGAGGTTAAATTTAAGAAAATAGACTTTTTAAATTTAGGGTGTTTCGTTGCATTTGTTTTGTTTTTGGGAGGTAAGGAATTTTGGAGGTAGAGATGGGTTTTTTCTTAGGCATTTATTTTTATTTTTAGTTTAAGACATTTATTCTGATCAATGGGCGAAAAATACTTTGAGGGATGTTTCTATCTTTGGTGACAAAAAAATAATGATTGTTGTGTAATGGCACCACACGGTATAAAACAAACATGCCTTGTCCACTAAAATTATTAAAACCTAATTATCCTCTCTGATCAATACATTGCTATTGACTATTTTCATTATTTTCTGTACTTATCATTCATATAATATTTACCCTACCGTTCTTATTAATAGTCATATCGTTTATAATCGAGGATACGTCCTCTTTCGCATAACGATGTCTTCGTGATGATTTGATATTTGATATTATGAGTAATGAACGTGTGTACACATAGTTGCTGCAAATTTTCTGAAAGGCATTGTTGGTAATGGGACTTCTCTTAGCCTCTGGTGGGACACCTGGACACCTAATTACGGACAATTGATCAAATTCCTGGGAGGTTCGGGTTAGGGCTTAGGGGTTAGGATTAGGTGCTAACTATGAATCTAACGAATGGTACTACAAGAAGTACATCACTCATCGCCCATGAAAATCTTAAGTAAAACGGCAAAAACCCAACAATAATATATGCCATTCAAAGGGAATATATCCGTCAAAGTGAATAAATTTTCCTCAGTATAAAAATTAATGGATATAAAACGAAGATCTCTACCTGATAGTTTATATGTATTTTAGTATATGAAAAACCAATAAATGATCATTCTTTAATAGAATAAAGCGTTTCTCTCCATAGGATACAACGCGGAACATGGACATGGTGTGTGGTTAGTTCTCCATAAGATACGACAGAACTTCAATGTACGCGGTCCTAGGAGTTCAATGAACGAATTTTGGCGATGTAAGAAATTTTTTTCTAATTTCTCGATCAAGTGTATTTTAAGAACACAATATAAAATGGCGGACAAGCTTACACACGGTGATATGAATTCTCCTTCTGCTATGCTATATGTTAATTCAATACCTCTGTTTTAGTTATCCGAATCGGTGGATACGTCTTACTTAACTGTAGTTATTGTTGTCAAAAAAAACTTCAATGTGTGTCACCAAAGAATGTGAGCATGCACTTGCCACTGTTTATCTATCTGGTGAATCTTTGAAAGATAAGGTTGCAACTAGCTGTTCGGAAGGATTTTACCATTAAAAATGAATCTAGATCTTTTGGGACTCCAGCCTTTTTATTGTGGTGTTTTAGCACTCAATCATGAATCAATTGGTGATAAGTGAATTGATCTAACTTTTGTATAACTTATTTTAATCTTAATACGTTTTCGATGTATGATCTTTTCTGCAACACAAATTCAATAGATTTGTTTTTAGAGTATATAAACCGTGGGATTAACCAATTTTTTTGTTAAGATGATTGAGTTAAATGATAGAGATTGTTTTAGTATGAAAGATACGTAATATACTAAGAGCATCTCCAATGTAAAACTCTATTTTTTCCACTAAAATGGAATAAAGTGAAAATGAAGTAAAATTGCTCCAACCCTACTTCATTTCCTACTCTATAATGGAGTGATGAACAAAAAAAAATGGATTACTCCATTTATGGAGTAAATTTCATTATGCAGTAAATTTCATTATGAAGTGATATATAAAGTTGGGTTGGAGCATTTCTTACTTCATATTCACTTTTACTCTATTTTAAAGAAAAAAATAGAGTATGGACGGAGATGCCATAATATCCCTTTTTACTTGCAAACATTTATGTTAATCCATAAGAATGTGTGTTTGGAGGAAAGAAACTTGAGGTCAATAATTTTCATATGTACAGTGTATATGGATCACAACTTCACATGAGATGTAGTAAGTATTAGTCGTTTTCAACGTATTAATGCAATTAATTTGGCAAAAGAAATAGTTTGGCATAGCTGCGATGAGTGCGGGGCCAATACATTTGTTTTAAGAAGGTTACTAGATATTGACCCGCTCTCTCGAGGGCGGGTATATGTTTTGTTTTAATTTTTTTTTGCCTAATATAATTTATATGTTTGTGTGTTTGTATAATCATATTTTTGTATGATATAAATTTAATAGAATAGATAATTTTTGTAATTGTATTAAACAAATCAAGTCTCATAAGTATGTACTTGTGTCTTTCCTTGTATCATATATGTATTTTTTTATAATCATATTTGTGTTTTTATATGTGATCATATTTGCGTAATTTTTTATAAAAAATGATTAGTAAAGTATTTTGATAATTGTATTGAATTTATTATAGTGTTAAACTATAAATTTGTGACATAGCCTTTTAGTTTATTAATATGGTACTTTATTTTAAAACAGTAATTTAAAAAAAATTACAAAGTATTGTTACAATTTTGTTTAGTAATAAAACAGTAATTAAATAGATACATTAAATCAATTAAAAAAATCATAAAATTGGAATTATTTAATTTCGTATATAATTATAACTACATCATTATTACAGATAATAATTTGTATAGCAATTAAAAATGGGTTATGTAAATCAAAGTCCATGGCCCAATTATAATGGGTTTCGTAAATTAAATGTCCATGGCTCAAATTCTTTTATCCTGATAAAACCTTATGTGAGCTTCTATTGTCTTAACCACACTGTGGGAACGATATTTATAAAGAGAGGATAGCGATGAAAACGCTAATAGTTAAGAAAAAAAAATCTAGTTTTTAAGTTTAAAAATTGTTACAAAATATGAGGGCATATTTTACGGGATTAAGGAGTTAGATAACAAAATTTCAAAATTGAGTTTAGAATAATTGATTGATTCTTAGAATGTTCTTGTTTGTTGGAGATATAATCAGAAAAAATTAGATATGCTCCATATTATTAGGAAACAATCAATATAACTAAGGTTATGTATTATTAGATATCGTAAATATGGTGGTAAAGTCCAGAAATATATTAGTAGGGAATTTAAATGGTGGTAAAGTCGAGAAAATAGATTTTAAGTGGTCCCGATTAATAGAAAACAACTTGTAATAACGGAAGTTACATAATAGAGGTTCCCTACTATTAAGGAGTGGTAGTTATTTTTGAAAAAAAAAAGAGAATGTGGTGGTTAGTTTCGAAAATTAAAAAGGTATAGTAGTTATCACGTTAAAAAGGTATGTATTGTTAAAAATAGTTGTTGGATCCAACTTTTATCAATGGGTCAAACAGGTGTTTTAATATAATAGATTCAATAAGGGATATATTTTGTCCACAACAAATTCAGAAGCTCACTTTAATGAGAATGGGAACATAGAAGAAGAAGAAGAAGAAAGCTACAACTTTAAGCCGTTAATATTGCTAATTGTGAAATTGGCTATACTATAGTCTAGTTAATATAACTTAGAATTGACGTATTTTACTTCTCGTTGACAATATTAGGCCCTTTAATTATGTCGATTGCTAGCTAATAAAACGATTAATCAAAACATGTTTGGTTCTTCTTAGCAGAATCCATATATATACGGTTAAATTCTTATCTACTTTATACAGAAAATGATATCGAAGCATATCAAATATGACTTAATTTTCGACGTATCTTCTTTTTAATGAAATTATCAAATATAACATTAACGGATACTCTTGTACGCTTGTGGAACTGTGTAGTGTAAACTACAAAAAAAGTTGTAACGTTTTGTGGATCTAAAAAGGAAAAAAACAGAAACAGTTTTTAGGATCACAGATTCCACGTTTGGAAAAACAGCTAGGGACATTCATTTCACCGAAAACTCGTAGTAATTACTCTCACCAACATTACTCTTTACTCGTCTTTATCAGAACCATATACTTTTGTGTATCGTTTTTGTGTTCGGTTCTTTTTTCTGAACATATTGATTGCGATTCAATTTTTTTATAGCTTACTTAGAAAGCTTATCTGAATTCATCCAATACATCTTCCTTACACAATTATTTCAAGGTCATTTACATTTTGTTTTCTCAGAAAACATTTCACTAAAAATTTTGAAAATATATTCTCTTCCATGCCTCTTTTAACTTAAGCAAGATATTAATCAGGCACTTGTCTATTGTTGAAACATCTAATCAAGTGATTGTTAATTAGTAGTATAAACTAAAATGCTAACAAAATTATATGATAATTTAAATATAGTTTTTTTTTTTTGTGCACTGATAGTTTAAATATAATAAAAGTAGTAAGTATATGCTAGAGCTTTCTAAATGTTGATTCTGTACACAGTATAAACTAAAATCAATGTACATGTAGATAGATAGTTAATATATATGTATACATGTCACATTATGATAAACGCTTACGTGAAACTAAACCTAACTGGTCACATTATGCATGTTGCTCTACTCATTCTTTGTCTTGTCTTCTCAATCAACTGTTTCCACCTATAAACATTAATTGAACCAAACCGGTCCACTGGGTTCACTGCTTTTTTCTATCAACTATTACTGAAATAAAAAGATGAAAAGAATGAAACAGTTGGGTTTTTCTCTATCATTGAAACTATATATACTTTCTTCAACGTAATATTAAGTTTCAATAGATTCGGTCGAGAAGCTCTAAACCACGCTTAAATCTATACCAACTCTGGCCGGTCTTTACTTCTGTTGGCATTTTAATTATTAATGTCACATCGCTCCAGCAAAATTGTATAAAGCAGGCTTCCTTTTCACTTAAATTCGAATTAATCAACCGAAAATTGAGATCAACCGGCGTAATGGGGATTCAATATGGCTTTTTCTTTTGGTTCGTGAAATGAAAGCATGAACTTCCAAATTAATAACCAAACTTAAACCAAAAATCGAACGAAACCGGTCGGTTAACATCAAATTAATGTCGTATTCCTTTAATTTTCGGTTGGGATTATTAATGTCACGGCTATAGCTTCGGCTTCCTATATACATACACTTCCAAGTGCAATACGAAAGTCATTTTCTCTTCAATCAACTCAAACTCCAGTTAAAGAAACAACAAAAAAGACGATGATGAAACCAAAGAGCATAGCTGCAGCTTTTGCATCATGTTTTCTAATCATAAGCTTGTTATGCAGCTGCATTAGTGGCGACCAAAATGAGACCAATTATGAAGGTCTATCTTACAATTACTACGAGAAAACATGTCCAAGACTCGAAGAGATCGTGAGATCTTCAATTTCACCAATGTTTGCTCTTGATCCTACAGCTCCTGCCGCCTTGCTAAGGCTTATGTTTCATGACTGTCAAGTTCAGGTTCTCTACCTTCCTACATCCATCTCTCTCTAGAATCGTTTTCAACTCGATGTTAGGGTTTTGGTTTGAAAAGTACTAATTTGTTAACTATGTTATGTATTCTATGAATACTTTGATAATTAAGTGAATAAACATACATGATCATATATGATTCTTTTGGTTATAAATAAGGACCTAGCTCGTCTAAAGTAGTGTCTTTCGGACATGAACTTGAACTTTTGTTTTTTCTGTTGTTTAATGTGCTTTTATGTATATACAAACAAAAGTTTGAGATCGATGTTTTACATGTAATTTATATATAGAGTAAATTAGCTAAATATACTAACAAAGGTGGGATATCATTGAATGGGGGGAAAATGGTAATGTTGGGGGGAAGAAAATTGGAGGGATATAGAGTATGGAGTGCAAATAGGAGAAAAGTGGTGTGTAGAGAGTACAAATTCTCTTTATATATTTAGCTGTGTTCAAAAAAAAAAAAAGGTTATATATTTAGCTAACTATGTAATTTATGTGATAGTGATTTGTATATTTAGAAGATAAACAGGACGCGGAAATTTCGCTAAGATGATCACTTTACTTAGCTAAACATGTCATGGTCCATTGGACCATTGTGTAGGAACAGGAAGTCTTGGACCATTGTGTAGGAAGCAGGAAGTCTTTTCATTTGTTTCCATGCTAGCTATAACACTCAATTTTATCATTTGTTCTCGGTCATATTTATTACAGACTGATCATCATTTAATCAGTTGTCGAAAGACAAGTGTGTGTTTACTTTGCTACTTCATTTAACAGGGATGTGACGCATCTATCCTAATCGAGCCAAGTGGGGACCAGCAGTTCACTGAGCTTGACTCAGCCAAGAACTTTGGAATCAGAAAGAGGGAACTGATTGGCTCAATCAAAACCTCATTGGAGGTCGAATGTCCTCAGCAAGTCTCTTGCTCTGACCTCATCATCCTCGCCGCAAGAGAAGCTGTCGCTCTCACTGGTGGCCCGCTCATCGCAGTGCCATTAGGAAGAAAAGACTCTCTCTCTACTCCCAGCAAACACGTGGCTGACTCTGAGCTTCCTCCCTCTACTGCGGATGTCGACTCTATCTTAAATCTCTTTGCTGGCATAGACATGACCATCGAGGAGTCCGTAGCCATTATGGGTATATACATATATTTATACTCATTCCGTTCATAAAAAAATATATACTTTATACTGTTTTCATACATATTAAAAATATAATAAATATTTATGATTAACTCTATTATTTATTTTTATTATATATTTTTCAATTATATCAACCATTAATATTTAATTAATTCAAATTTTAACTAATATTTTTTAAAAAATTACAACTTATAAAATATTATTTAAAATTTTAGAAAATCTATCTTTATAGAAGAAAAATAAATCTAATTTTCAGAAGGAATATAATTATAATAAACGTATACAATTATATATAATATATGAATTATGGGCTCTATATATTTATTTCTTGTAACAACAGTTTTGGATTACACATATTTATTTCATATCATAAACACTTTTTGGTTGGTTTTGTTTGATTTGTAGGTTCACATTCAATAGGAGTGACACACTGTAACAACGTATTATCGCGTTTTGATAACGAAAACGCGACGAGCGCAAACATGGATCCACGTTTTCAAACGTTTTTGCGAGTTGTTTGCCCAGAGTTTTCTCCGACATCCAAAACAGCGGAAGCTACGTTTGTTCCCAACGACCAGACTTCGTTGATCTTCGACACAGCTTATTACGATGATTCCATCGCGGGACGTGGTAATCTGAGAATTGACTCGGAGATTGGAGTGGACCCACGCACACGCCCGTTTGTCGAAGCGTTTGCGGCTGATCAGGACCGTTTCTTCAACGCCTTCTCTTCCGCGTTTGTTAAATTGTCTTCTTACAAAGTGTTAACCGGGAATAATGGAGTAGTTAGAAGCGTGTGTGACAAGGTAGATTGACGTATATTTATAACAATAAAATATGTTATACTGTGTTAAAAAGAAACATAGTGTGAAGCATATTGTTGATATATATTGTTTGTTGATATATATTGTTTCACAAATTCATCATAAGTTACTAAACAACGAGAGCTATACCAAACTGGTTAACAGAAAAAGGTTAATATAAAGAAACTATGGCAGGAATAATACAGAAGAAAAAATTGAAGAAAAAAACAAAGAGAAGGAAGTCAGGAACAATGGATTATCCAAAACACCTCATTGTTCTCTTGACCATGTCCATAATAAGTACTGCCAGTCCCGGCTTTGGACTATGGCAAGTGGGGGCAATGGCCCTGGGCCCAAGGGTCCAAAAAAAAATTTAATGTAATTTGACTAATTGTAAAAAGTTCATTTTAGTTTGTTAAAAGACCAAATAGTTTTATAAACCTATAATAAAAGGCCCATAATCAGCTAAACCTAATTAACCTACAAAAACACAAAACAAGAATATATTCTATTCATTGATCAGTTAGTGTGATCCCATTTCAAAGTAGAGGTTTGTTTAATTGATTACATCTATATCTTTTACTCTCTTATAGTTTATTGTTTCAGGTCATAAAAATGAGTGGGCACGATACTCATCAAAGAATTGATCACAATCAAGGCAATGGAATGAAGAAATGTTTTATAGAAAGAGTCCATATTTCAAATTTCGCCCAAGGCTATAAAATAGTTTAAGACGGTCCTGAGTACTGGAACCATAACTCAAGCACAGAAGAGGAAAGTGACGATTCATAATGATATTGGAGGGGGTTTTTTGCTATGGTTTAATTGTAAATCGGGGAATAAGAAACTCGGAGACCGGAGGTTGGCACCAGATGGATAATGGCCATTTGACTTTAAACCTGATGTCTTTGGCCGTACTTTATTCTTTTGCAGGTTTAGTTGGGGGAACGAGTGGCATCATTTTGATATTTATAAACAAAAGAGAGATAGAGAGTTTGAGAAATTTGGTTGCAGACAATGTGAATGGAAGATACGAAAAAATGGACCTTGCAAACTTAACAAAAACAATGGAATGTTATGATGTTTGTTTTCCTTGGAATGCTAAAAAAAAATTAATGAAGCTTTGATTTCTCTGTGTATAATTCTTATTGTTAATGACACATATAATAACATTCAGATAATAATAAAACAAGTATCATGTAAGCTAAATAACAAAAAAAAATCATAAGGATGTTTAATGCGTGCTATTGATAACTATAGAATGAGCTCTTGTTAAGCTACTTTTTAAACCATGATATTATCTGCAGTAGCTTTACGTAGACATAACAAGATAGGGGACATTGATATAATCAAGCGTCGTTATAGTTAAGGGGTAATTGATATAATCAAGCGTCGTTATAGTTAAGGGGTAATTGATATAATCAAGGGGTCATAAGTTCAGACTTGCAGAGCCAGTGGAAAGACCGTTGATGTCTGCAATGCAACCCCAACCATACTATGTCATCCTCTGCACCCCAATGATTCGTTCCTCATTTTTGCATCTGATGGTCTTTGGGAACATTTGAACAACAAAGAAGCAGTTGAGATTGTACATAACCATCCCCGCTCTGTAAGTTTCTAGAGTAACTTGTCTCTCTAGCAAATTGTCTACTTGCACCGAGGTCCAGTACAAATGTGATAAGCATATCTCTGATCATAGAAATAATAACTATGTTTAACCAAGAAACACACAAAAAGAAAGAAAAACGGACGAATATATAATGAAAAAATTGAAAATCAGATTAAGCTTTCTAGGCTGCGTTATGCATCAAAAAGAAGTTGAATGTCAATCAACAACTCAGAGCCCAGTGCATATTCATCACCTTTTCTTTCTTTCTTTTTTATCAAATTCATCACCTTTTCTAATTAGGATTATTAACATGAAAACAAATGTGTAAAAAAATATTAAGGATCCTCAGAGTCAAAATGCTTATAGCGTTTCATCAATTCTCAAAGATTTCATGCCATCATTGGATCCTTAAAGAAACATGCAAAAAAAAAAGAAGAACGAAAAGATATAAAATCTAGCAGGAACTTATTCGCTACGCCTGATTTTACATAGGCAAAGCGACTCAACGCCCTTGCTAAAATTTATCGCCACCCTAGTACAACATCCCATAGATATCAAAACTCTACAAGATAATCAATCTAAGAGGCGAATCTAATCAAAGAAAAAAAGATTATTCACATATAAAAAAGGTGATTTACAGCATACATACACGGGAGAGGTTGGACAAAAAACTCTGCTGAAAGTGTTTCTTATTTATACATGGGATATGATTGAGCTAGGGTTTTGTGGCCGTTAATGGACCTTAGTGAAATTGATTAACGGGCCTTTTAATTCACTATTGGGCTTCCTCAAAGAAAACCCATAAGTCCAGTTAGATTTTTTCTCCTATAGGTCCGTGTTTCCATCTTCAAACAAAAACAATATTATAATTCAACAGGATAGGATAGTGCATCACATGGGGGAAGAGAAAGGACTAATAGTATAAAAATACGATTCGTTGCTTTCCCTTTTGTTAACAAAAAAAAAAAAATCATCTTTCCTCTCCACATCCTTTCTGACACCTCACCTCTTCTTCCTCCGTCCCGTTCCGTTCTCCACAAAAAAGGTAAACACTAATCATTAATCATCTCTCTCGATTATATTCATCTCTTTGATTTTTCGATTCTTCCTCGATTCCGATCCATCACCTCTGACTTGATCAGCGATTGAATGGACTCCATCTCTCCGCTTTCCAATCAGACGACGACGACGACGAGCTCTAGCTCCGATCTCTCTCGCCGTAAGCGTAGGAAGAAATCTCCACCGTCTCCGCCTCCATCGTTGGAGAAATGGAGATCGGAGAAGCAGCAACAGATCTACTCCACGAAGCTCGTCCACGCTCTTCGCGAGCTTCGAATCAGCCAACCGTCGCCAAATCCTAACGGCAGAGCCGTGCGCGAAGTCGCCGACAGAGCGTTAGCCGTCGCGGCTAGAGGCAGAACGCTATGGAGCCGAGCGATACTCTCCAAAGCGGTTAAACTCAAATTCAGGAAACACAAGCGGCAGAGAATCGCGAACCCGGCGTTGACTCAGCCGGTAATCGCAACCGGGAGTCTCAGGTCGAAGAAACAGACGGTTATGAGGATTAAAGCGAAAGGATTGCCAGCTGTACAGAGGAAAGTTAAGGTTTTGAGCCGGTTAGTTCCCGGTTGCCGTAAACAGACGTTACCGGTGGTGTTGGAAGAGACTACTGATTATATAGCGGCTATGGAGATGCAGATTCGCGCCATGACTGCTCTTCTCTCCGCCGTCAGCTCTCCGACAGAACATGAAGAGGAGGGACAAACACATGTGCTTGGTTAGTTGGCCAAACTGTCTTTTTCCTTTTTTTTCTTTATCAAAAATTTAAAAAACAAAAAACAAAAAATGTTTCTCATTATTTTTTCACTGTATCGTTTGCGGGTTTGAATATTTTACTATTGTGTCATTTTACCAATTTCATCATGTATATCCATTTTTTTTATCTTGAATATCTCTGTTACAGTGATTGAGCTCTGTAATCGTAATAAATTTCAGTTTCTTGATAATCGTGGAAGTACATTTCAGTTTAATCAAAGATAGCTGTACATGATGACAAGATCGAGTTAATGTTTAGGTGTTTGGTTAATTAATGAGATATGAATTGGAGGGCAAATGCAACAATGGGAGATATGCTTAAAGATTTTTGTTTTGTTATGTTTGGAGTTAGGTTGGTGATTGGAATTGAATTCGCTTTGTTATATGACACTTATATGATTGTTTCTTTTTCTTCTTTTGTATATGGTTATTTGGTTAGATTTTGGTGATGTAAGAAGGTTAAAAAGGAAATAAAAAAACTAGAGAATAGATCACATGGCTGAGAAAGACATAAAGACATGAACATAAATGACTCAGTCACATGCTCCGTTTTGCATTTCCTTATGTTTGATTCCTCTAGAAGAAAAGTATTACTTAGGTAAAAGAAAACAAAGTGAATAAAAAACTCAAACTAAAAGGCAGTAAAATCTTCTTCTTTGTCTTTGGTCGGCCAAAAGGCACTGACTTTGGTGAAACTGTTAGTAACAGTGATAGCAAAAACAAATTAAAAAAAAAGAAAAGCAAATTCATGAAACATAATGTGTTCTGACACATGTCATGTGGTTTTACATTATCTCCAACTTTCAATACTTGTACACTAACCCCACCAACATCTTATATTTTTGTTGCACATGTGATGCATTCAATTGTCTAGACAATGAAAATCTTCGAATAGATATACTTCAGAAGATATGTAGTAGAGATCATCCTTTTAATTACTTAACAGTATACTCTGACCACATAATAACAAATATTGTAGGATTTAGTAAAGTACTTTATTCTAAAATAATTACATTTCATTTACATCGACGAAGTATTACTCCTACGGATATGTTTGTAAATATATTCAGTTAAACTTTTATTTTATTCAGTTAAACTAATATTTCCAGCATTATTTCAATAGTAGTATTGAATAGCTGCAATTTGCGTATATTAGCCTAAACTATTCCGTACCCAAGTAAAATGTGCAAGTGATAGCCAAGTTTGAATTGAAATCTTAAATTGGTGTAGTCGTAAGAAGAGGGTTAGGACCTAAGAATAGCCATGTAAAAGACAAATTTATATCGACCACAAAAATAAAGAAGGTAGTAAGAAAGAGGAGAGCACATGGGTTAAATGATTTGGTGTAGCCGTCGACTCTGAAACGTGTATAGTGTCGCTATGAGAGCTTTAAGCTGCTTTCCGTTAACCTCATCTTTAATTTGATTGAAAATAAAGACTATTTATTGGTGTTATTCCAATCACCTTTTTATTGTCAACTATTCGAGTAACTTAGTTGTCGGTTTAGATACACTGTATACAGTTTGTATGGTCATAGATTAGCAAGGAATAAAACTACAATAACACAAAGGGAGAGGGAATACCTTTGATTTTCAAAACATCATGCTTCAACAAATTATTGGTTTCATCCTTAATCAGGATTAATAGTGGCTGTAGAAACTGGTATATATCAACTTGTATATCGCAGAATGCATTCATATAACTTTTTTTTTACTCATAAATTTGATAAACCCTTTTTTTTGTTGCTAAACCATTTTTATATCAACCAAACGTTGATTTCATTTGAACTTTCAGTTTTTTTTTTGTTAACTACAAGAAGTCTGAGCCTTAAATCATAATTTCTCCATATCCAAAATAAGCATTTGCTAATACCAAAAACATGATATAAATCATTTTTTACGATTTCAAACTACGGACATAACATCAACCCATGCGCTTAGACCAATAATATATACTCCCTCTGTTTCTTAATATTACATATTCTAAAAAAAAATTGTTTAAAAAAGATCCATTTTTTACATTTCCAAGACATGTTTTATTAACTAATTGCAAATTTCAAAAAACTTAATTGCACTTACTGAGTTGTTATTGGTTTAAAATTATGAAACAAAGATAAACACAAAAAATATGCAAATTTAATGTGTTTTATTAAAATGTGTGAAAATTTAGAATATGTAACATTAAAAACAGAGGGAGTAATATATAATATATAATATATAATATATATATGTATATTGTGTTTGTGTGTGTGGCCATGGGAAATAAACTTTACATTTGCATTTTAACGAAACGGTATAATTACAGTTTCTAATCTATTAATTTAAAGTCATATTTTTATCTACTACTAGATCCTTTTGTCCGCGCTACGCGCGGATTGTGTGTATTATAAATTTTATAGTATTTTTATATTTGGAATTTTTATAGTATTTCTCTTATAAATCATAGAATATAAAAGATAATAAAACAGATGATAACTTTAATTTTTTTCATTGCAATTTCTTGAATTGAAGAACTTCACATTGTTTTCATTATTTTGTCTCATATTAAATTTTTGTAACTTTTTCTAATCAGTTCTTATTTAAAGTAGTGTTAATTATTAATCTGTACACTAATTTAATATATGAAAAATATTATTGTAATAGTATTTGAACTTTTTTGATCCAAAACACTTGTAATCATCAAATATTAAAATAAACAATAACTTGATTTTTCTTTTGTTCCAAAATTGTTACTCCTCTCAAGCCCCATAAAACAAACTGTTTTAATTAATAGTTTGATTTATTTTTAATTAATTGTATCACTAAAATTTTGAGAGTATAAATTCAGTTTTAGTTTGGGGATATAATTTAAGTTATCTTTTAGTTAACACGTTACTATTTATTTTATAACAATTTGGAGTAATTTATTTCATATGTTTGTATATTATTTGAATCTCAAAAACTATATGATGCACTGACTTTTTGTGACAAATCAAATTAATGATTCCATTAGTTTTTTTCACTAAATCAATTCCATGTAGTTAATAGTAACAGTAACAGCTTCGCCATAGAAGAAGTGTACGTTATTTGATATAGGTGAATTTTGCAAGATTAAACTTGGAAATAGAGAGAAGATGGTCTATTTGTCCAAAAAAAGAGAAGATGGTCTCATTCAAGATTAAAGATGTCAAATGGTTTGTGATTGTATACAAAAATATATTATAAAAATAATGTTAAAAATATTAGAATATAAAACTTAAATAATGATAGAATTTCAAATTTCTAATATTATTAAACGAAACTTTAGTTTTAATACTTATATTCAAATCAGCCATGTTTAATTTCTTACAATACATAATTTAAAAATAAAAAAAATTATAATATTATTACGACTGAAAACTAATAGGTCTATATGGCCCATCGATTTGTTTTGTTAACTTGATTTATGATAGATGATAATCTGAAAAAATTATATGGTGCAGATATGCTATCATGTCCTATGTGATTGAGAGAACAAAAAGCAAGACAAATGAATTATGTAAACTATTTTTCGAAGCCCACCATTTGATATTGTTGCTTACATCCATGATCTCATAAGCATGTGCTTGGTACCATTGCTTCTGCCTCTAAATTCGGTCATGCCATCCCTAAAAGAGATGACCTCAGTCAAGACGATCCCGTAAAACCCATCCATCGTTAGTATTGGAAGCAGTATCATAGTTGCACTTCACCATACCGTCAATTGGACGTTCCCAACTTGTATGTGATAACAAAAAGCTCAACATCAATTTGTTAATGAAGTTATAACTGTAGTCTTCACCCATTCATCCACCTTTGCATTAGCCGTTCCCCATATCCTTTGAGGTTGTTTGGTTGCACTTCCTTTTCCTGACTGTAAAGTAAACAGTCAATAGCAGTATCATAATGCACTTCTTTTAAGCTAAACAAATGTAGTATCATATACAAGCTTATATATCAATAGCAGGTTAAGTAAAGTACATTTAGTAAATCAATAGATTAGCCAAACTCAGAGTAACCATCAACAATCAAAACTCTTCATTTTAAATGCTGCAGAAAAATAGTTCTCGAGCCCATATATTTTCAGTATTCTGAATCGATAACTAAACATATTGTAAGATACATTTCATATAAATACAAACTAAACGTTATATTGTTGGTTTTATATTTCCATTGAAAATACCTATATTTTTTCTTAACATTTCAATATATTTTGATATATTTAGTAAAATTATATAAAAAACCACATATAAATTCTATGAAACATAAAAATATAAATCAAGTAATATAATAAAAACAATGTGAAAGTCAAATTTCTAAAAAAAAAATTAATGTATATACGGTAAAATAAAATATATTTTTAATTTATAAATAAAAATAGAAAAATAGAAAAAAAAAACTAAAAAAGAAAAAATGGTAAATTAATTTCTCTATAAATTAATAAAATTTCAAAGTCCCAACATTATTAATTTATAGAGGTTATACTGTATACGGTGATGTGTTTCAACTGAGTAAGTAATGATGGTTTCTTGAAGAGGCATAGATATCTTTGATTGAGAGGAGGGATGTGGAGAGGTACAAAGAGTCTTCACTTGATGAGTTATTAGGGAGCATTGAAGTGCCATTGTTGTAGTCGTAGGAGTTACACCGGTGAAGTTGGATAGACGAACAGATTTGGAGTCGCTGGAGACGTCTGAGGCAAGAGGCTAAGGAAAAAGACGCTATAAGTTATACAATAGACTGACTATTTTGATGGGTTTGGATGGTTCGAGACCCATCATCTAAACATTCTTGATGACGTGGCAGTTTGATTGGTGGAGAATATTTTGTCCTTTGTGGCACTCATAAGAAGCCTCAAAATTAGTTGCTTTTATATAGTAGGATTAATTAAAAAAAAAAAATATTTACTATTAACAAGTCATAGTAGAATCAATTAAAAAATTAATTAATATATACTCCCTCTGTTTTTTAATGTTATATATTCTAACTTTTTCACACATTTTAACAAAACACATTAAATTTGCATATTTTTTTGTATTTATCTTTGTTCTATAATTTTAAGCCAATAAAAATTCAGTAAGTGCAATTATGTTTTTTGAAATTTACAATTAATTAATAAAACATGTCTTGAAAATATAAAAATAGATCTTTTTAAAACAAATATTTTTTCTAAAATATGTAATATTAAGGAACAGAGGGAGTATGATATATTTGACTATTTACATTAATAATAAACTTACTATAAATTTGATTTCTTTAGTTATAACAAATTCTGTTGAAAATGAATTTAACTAAATCATACTTTAAAATTTTAATATTTTTATAAAGTAACGTATTAATTAATTTAGTAATTAGTAATATAATATTATTATAAATCAATGTTAACTAAAATTTATATAATAAAACAAGAAAAAAATTATATAATATTTTTTTATAAATTCTATAATTATATTCTGTATTATATAAAATAAAAGTGCTATAAAATTAAATATGACAAAATTATATTAAATAGGTAAATTAATAAAAAATATTTTTTTGAAAATTGTTTCATTTAAATAAATTAACACTCATCATTAAAATGAGTTAAAATTCGTAAACTATGTAATTTTTTATACAAAAATAAATTTCTTAACATAGGTTAAATTTTATATATATATATATATTTGAAACTCTGAACAATATATTGTTTAAAATGTTTATATACAAAAATATAATAGTATATAATAACCTTCAGTTCATATACTATTTAAAAATATGCTATTATTGAAATTTTAGTAATTCATTTAAAATATTAATGCAAAATCAAATTTGAGTATAGATTTAATTATTCTTTTAGTTATACAAAATCTGTTGAGAAAAATTTAGAAAAGATCACCAAAATTCGAATACTTTTATGAAATATTATATTAGTTGGCTTCAATTGGTAACCGTTGAATTGAATGGAACAATGAATAAAACATGAAAAAAATATTCAGTCGAAGAAATGAAAAATCTAAAAATATATGAATTTGTGTTCATTTCATTCCTCATAGAAATTAGAGAAGTAGTTTTTCCTTCATATTTTCTTTTCATTCAAAAGGAAATGAAAGGAGTAGAATGGACCCATGAATCTATAATCTGACAAAAAAATCAACATAAATGGTATAAAACTTGAGGAATAGAAATTTCGCCATCATTGTTGGGGGCGAGGAATGTTAGGGCTAGTCTCTCGCCTCTTTATGCGGAAATGGAAGCGTTGCTCTAGGCAATGGAATGTATGAGGAATTTACGTCTATTTCAGGTTACGTTTGCAACGGATTATTCTCAATTGGTGAAGATAGTTTCGGAACCAGAAGAATGACCAGTTTTTGCAAATTATTTGGAAGATATCAAGATCCTAAAAGAGAGCTTCACCCGATCAGAGATTATCTATGTACCACGGACGCAAAATTCAAAGGTGGATAGTCTAGCACGCAGTGCTAGAAAACAACTGTCTTTTATCGTTCAAATGGATGCAGATCACCCGGTTTGGTTTACAGAGTCAGTATGAGTCTGTATTGTTGATGACAAAAAAAAAAGAAAAAGAAATTTTGCCATCATTGTTTTTCCTAAATTGTGGTCACAGTAGAAGCTGTTGTGTAATTTTGTAAAGTTTTCTTGACAAAATATAAAATTTTGAAAATAAATATTCAAATTCAAAATGATAATATTTTAAAATTTTAAAATATAAAATCGTAGCTATTAAAAATAGCCTTTTGAAATGCACCAGGAAAAACAAACTATATATGCTGTAAAAATAAAAGTAATCTTGTATTTTGAAATCTTAACTAAGAGAAAAAAAACTTAATATCATATTATCCAAAAATATCATATATCAATAAAATTTACTAAAATAATATGATAGATGATACTATGTATAAAATTTACTAAAATAATATTGCTATATTATTTAAATAAAATAGTGTTTTACTTATAAATTCCGTAAAATACTAAAATGATTTTTTTGTCAGCGTAAAATATAAAATGATAGATGTTAAAATTATATTTTTATAAACACAACATGTAAATATAAATTGCCTTAAACATATTTATTTTATATAATATAAATAAATTTCAAATGTATTATATAAAAAATGTATAAACTAAATAAAAAACATATTTTGAAAGAGATTCTCTATGTGATTGTTTCAGATTGTTATTTTATTGTACTTAACTTAAAAATATATTCGTAAGTAAAAAACTAATAATAAAATAAGATGTACTAAACAAATCACTATATATTAATAATACCGAATAAGAAACATAAACAACAATATTATAAAATTACACAATATATTACATTAGAATAGAAATTATATTATTAAAATATTTTATAATAATATCAAATATATTTATAAAATATCCGCACAGACGTACGGGTTAAAATATAGTTATTTGTTTAGTACGGTGTGCGTACAGCTGAACCAAATTACAATATGTTCATGCACCAAAATCTGATGCTCGATATTTAAGGGATGTATTTAGACAATTTTATCAATAAAGATGGCAAGATGCATGACTTATCAGATCATATAAGTACACAGCAATTCTGCGTTAGTAAATTATAGACATTGTTAGTTACAAAAAAAAAAAAATATATATATATATATATAGACATTGTTTATCAAGACGGTTCCAGTTTCACAATGACGGGCAGCATGTGGTGTGCCGCTGTCCTAACCATACACGAGCCACTGACCATTCTTATTCGCAAGTGGGTCACATCACCTGTTGGACCACACGTGTTCTCAGATTATCCACTTCTTACTATCCATAGTAGGGAAACAAAATACGCTCATTTGAATCTTTTTTCTTTATCTTACGTCCAGCTGAATCTATGCAATGCAATGTTTTGTACTATATATTCAATGTAGTCTTTGATGCAAATGCAATGTTTTTTTCAAGATGTGATCATTAATGTTTAGTTGAGCAACTATTGGATGATATATATTTCTCATGAGAATATGATTATTCTTAGAATGTATATGTGGTTTTTACAAGCCCAACGTATACGACAAGAACAAAACGTTAGATTCACAACAAGAACAACAAAAACAAATATTTAAATAGAAAATGTAGATAGGAATTATGGTAAGTTGCTGTGTTGAAACAAGAGATGGGCATTTCTCTGCTGTCTCATCTCAATCCACGACAAAGTTTGTTGGATTGTCAAGTAATATACAAATCTAAGTTACAAAAATGTAATATACAAATCTTTTTGTGACAAAAGTAAATACAAATCTTCTTTTCTTAATTTCTTGTTAAACAAAAATATTTTGTTTGTCAGCATTAATTTCCGATATCAATTACTATATGAAATATATTTGCTCAGCATTGTTTAATGTATTTACCAGGCTGTTTATGATAGCAGTCTACTACTAGTAGTAGTAATTTTGTAATTGTTGGGTCAAAACTAATTTTGTAATAATACATATGTATTTTGTTATAGTTAGAATTTAAGATCCATTCATCATTGTCATGGTGTCGGTTCTTGCCTCTACAAACATTTTTTCTCTTTGGTTTTAACGTCTACAAACAATTGTAATAGATGTTTTCAGGGTCGGTCCTGGGAAATGCGTAGTGAAATATTTACAACAGATCTCTAATTTTTTTTAAAAAATTACATATGAATAGATCCCCGAAAAAAATTTTAAGTTTTCAAATTTGTAAAAGAAATTTTTTTACATAGACATAGCCATATGCTTTTAAAATCTCAAAGTCGGCTCTGGATGTTTTCAACCAGGACGGTATAGTGGTATATAAGCTTACGTGAATAAAGTTTACCTAAACAACGCCATGTCTATTCTATTGGCTAGAACTCTAAATCATAGATACATACTAATTGACGAGGGTTTCTAGTGAGTAGAATTCTTATAAGTGGGGATAAACTGACCAATTTATGGCGGTTAAGTAATTAAAGATCCATGTTAGTTGAAGCCTTGATGGAGTATGGTTTACTCATATCTGACAATAATTTTAATCATAGTTTTACCTGAAATGATAACAAAATACTTCAGACTGGCCTGAGAAACTCATGCTCGCCAAAAGGGATACTTGCATATATATATATATATATATATATATATATATTAACAAGGTACATTGTTGATACGCAGAACTAATAATTAAACTGAGTAACACTTGTAAAATAAGTGATAATTCAACTTCCGTTTGATCTAATCCAATGCATAAAAACCAATATAGCTCAAGGCTGACATGCTACGAGAGTAGTGGACAAGTGGTTGTTCTTTCCTTTGTTCTCCACAGTCACCTTTTAAGAAAGCCACTTTTTGATAATCAATTATCGAGTGGCATTTAGATCCCTAGACTTTGATTAAGCGCGGGTTAATCATAGTCTAATTAAACTTGATTAGTTATAAATAATAGATTCTAGAAACATGCGCTAGCAAGGTGGTCAATTCGTCATTTTTATTAATTAATTATTTTTTAAACCATTTCCAATTCACTTTTATTTTTATATTTTATTAAAAAAACTCTATTATAGAAGTAAAAATGCTTTAATGTATGCTTTTTTATAATAGAGTTTTTCTATTTATAAGGAAAATATAGAGATATGTTATTTTCACTTCTAAATATATAGGTAAAAAAACTTTCAAGTAACTTTTCTCCGTATTTTTCTCTAAAATAGAAAAATTATAGAAGTATACATTAAAGATGCTCTAGATTTTCTAAAATTCTCCATACACTCATCACTTATTTGAGACTTGAACTTACAAACTAAAATAACACCATTCGAGTCTGCTACTAAACTTGATTATGATTTTGTTTCATCCTGGTGAGTTGTTATTATCTAGTAGGCAATCACTAAATCAAGAAAGATAACAGAAATCAATTAGGCCATCTTATTTATATAAGTTGGGAAAAACAGAACAGCGACTTGTTCATTTGTCTACAAACACACAGAAAATAGAAAAACATTGTCCAAAGCTATTTAAAACGCACGTGGGTAGGACCCTTGCCTGTCTAGTTTTCCAAAAAGCCGTAAAACACGAAAACAACCTGCTTGTGGGTAATAAGAGCAGCTCCATCAATTAAATATCATAACAATTTCTAAGAAAAAATAATAAAAATATTATAGTTACATAATTTTTTGTTTTAATTTTTCTTTATCAGATGAAACATTAGATGATTGACAAGTGTTATTTAAGTTTCGTAAGAGTTCTAAAAATTTGATCTTTTAGAATTTTTTTCCCTTTCTTTTTCTTGTTTTAATTTTTTTTTTAATTATAAGAACTCATCCCTATCCCACCCATGGAAATCCTCTTAACTATGATGATAACATTATTAATGAATATTTTTCCTAGAAATTTTAAGGCTAGAAGCCAAAAATGAAAAAATGGCTGAAAATTATGTTGGTGGGGCTATTCGAATCCAGGTTTAGGGGGCGATTGGTTTTCCCGCTACCACCCGCTACCACCCGCAAACGCAGCTTTTGCGGTTGGTAGCGGTTGTCGGCGGTTTGCAACAATCACTCAAATCGCTCTAAACCGCTTCAAACCGCTCCGAATCTCATAAATTCAAAAGCTGGCTCCAGCTAGCGTTTGCGGTTGCGGGCGGTTGCGCGAGGGTAAAATTTTTTTCTTTTTTTCAAAATAATATATATACAAAAGTAAAAATATTTAATAAAAAATTTAAAATTGAAATTATTAAAATATATCTATTATATTTTAATTAATATTATAAATTTTATAATAAAAACAATTTCAATAAATTTTTAAAAATTAAAATTATAACTTTCTAAATATAAATTTTATATTTATTATAATTTTATGATTTTTGATATTTTTATAATTATATTAAATGTAAATATAATTAATTTATTATTTGACTGTTACCGCATTTGGTAGTTAACCAGTCATAAATCACCCGCAAACGCACCAATTTTTAACTGCAGTACCAGTCGTACAAATCTCTTAAAACCGCTAGAAACCGCAACCGCCCGCATCCATAAACTCTTGCAACCGCAACCGCAACTGCTGCGTTTGAACCAGTCAGACCCTTAGTATACAAATAAAATGGCTAATCAACCACTGTACTAAGACACATTTTTAAGAAAATGTGGCCGCTTTTGTTGATAATAATTGGTGGCCGGAAGCCATTGCTTCTACTGCTTGGGCCTAGGCCCGGCTCTGGGTGTAACTTCTCATCTTAATAAAATACTAGATTTTGACCCGCGCTTGGAAAGCGCGGGTTTTTTGGATTACATTATAATACAAAGTCTTATTATATCGAAAATATAATCTTTAACAATTGTATAATCTACGAATTAGTTTATTTGAGATTTTAATGTACACTTTTACGTAAGTTTCTTTTAGGCCTGAGAACTATATCCGGATCAAAAAAACAAACCGAACCGACCCGAAAATATAGGTTTAGTTCAGGTCCAGAGAAGATAATCTATTGGGTTTTTTTTGGACCCGCAGGTCTTTGTTTGAGTCCGGGTCCTACCCTAGACCCGATCATAAATATGTTGTGTTTATTAAGTATATTTGGATATTTCGAATATGTTTCCGGTATTATGGATATTTTTTTAAAGTTTTTGCTTTATGATTATAGTTTTTGATTTCAGGTAAACTTTCAAATTAAAAAAAAAATTGGGTATTTTTCAGTTCATCCTGTCAGATTTTGAATTTTTAGGTAATATAACATATGTGGATCCATTACGTCCATATCAGGTACAATAACCTTTTGATATTAATTTTTAACGTTATTTCCAAAAACATGGTTAATGAAATATTTTTCTGAGTAAAGGTATCATAAGGAATAATATTAGGATATGTTAAAAATATTTAAAATATTGTATGGTTAGAATGATTAATGGTATTACCAAAAAAAATAGTTATACATGACTCCAACAACTTTTTTATATTTGATTTTCTAAGACCATTTCTCTTTTAATAGTATTGATTCGTTTTTATGTGAAAATATATAAAAATATAATATCTAAACCAATAATTTTCAAAATCGTGAATAATCAATATTTATATCGTGAAGTCTGGTTAACTTTAACAAAACCAATGAATTTCTACATTTTTGAATATTTTTCAGATTTTTTAGATATTTCGATTTTCTTTAGGATCCTAAATACCCGAACATATGTGGACCTATTACGTCCATATCAGGTCCAACAACCTTTTGATATAGATTTTTAACGTTATTGTACAAAAACATGGTTGGTGAAATATTTTTCTGAGTCAAGGTATCATAAGGAATAATATTAGGATCTGTTCAAAATATTTAAAATATTGTATGGTTAGAATGATTAATGGTATTACCAAAAAATAAATAGTTATACATGACTCCAACAATTTTTTTTATATTAGATTTTTTAAGACTATTTCTCTTTTAATAGTATTGATTCGTTTTTAAGTGAAAAGTATATAAAAGTATAATATCTAAACCAATAAATTTCAAAATCGTGAATAATCGATATTGATATCGTGAAGTCGGGTTTACTTTAACAGAACCAATGAATTTCTACATTTTTGTGAAGTTAACATAAATATTCAGAAAACTCATTTTTAAATATGAAAATATCTATCAAACTATAGACGGTTGAAAGTTTAGTATATCATATGATATTGTAGTGGGAAAGTTTATATATGATATGATTACTTTATTATAAAGGAGAGATGAAGTTAGAATGTACACATATATGTCGTGTAACTTTTCTTGCTTTAAATCATATATTATATGATAAAAATGATAATATAAAATATTAGTTTTAATGCTTTTACTATTAAAAATCAAAATTATAAATATAGTATATTAGTGATTAGGATTTAGGAGTGAGATTTGAATAAATAAAAGAATTAAATAAATTATTGATAGAGAAATATATGGTAATATATTGTTAGTTTAAATTTAAGGTAAGACTAAAAAATAATGAAATAAATGAAAGGGTCCAAACAACTTTTATAGGTAGATTTTTTTTAAAACTCCTTCTCTTTTAATAGTATTGATATTCAATATTTACAAACCGATTAAACCGTGAACAAGATTACAAGTGTATTGAATAAGTTCTTATTTTTATAAACCAACAAAGCAAAAAAGGAACGGGATTAAGCCGCATTGATTAAGTTATTTTTATAAACCAACAAAGCAATTAAGGAACGGGATTAAGCCGCAGGAAAAAAAGTTATTTTTGAGTTCATTTTCTAGGATGAATATGTAGGTTCACCAGCCAATAATATTTACTTATTCTATATTTAATATCTTTTAAAAAATAAAATAAAATATTATCAAGTTATATTATGTTTTTAAAATATAAAAAAAATAGTACTAGTTACCGAAAAAAAATTTAAAAGTATTTGTAACGCCGTCAGGAAAACACTAAATTCTTAACCCTAAATTTTAAACCCTTGGGTAAATCCTTGGATAAATTCTAAACCCTAAATCAAAAACACTAAACGCTAAATTTTAAAAACATTAAACTCTTAATCATGATCCATAAACCCTTGGATAAATCTTTAGTTTATCAAAAAGGTTAAAGGTTAGTGCTTAAAATTTAGTGTTTAGTATTCAGGGTTTAGTATTTTCTTTTTTAAAAATTTTCTTTCCTTAACAACTACTACTATTTAAAATTCTCCTTTTTTAACAACTACTACTATTTTTTATTTATTTTTATCTAAGGGTTTAAAGGTTAGGATTAAGAGTTTAGTGTTTTTGATTTAGGGTTTATGATTTATCTAATGATTTAGGATTTATCTAAAGGTTTCTTTTTTGCCGACGGCGTTAAAAATATTTAAAAAAAACTTTTTTTTGTAACTAATACTATTATTTTTATTTTAACATAATATAACTTGATAATATTTTGTTTCTTTTTTTTAAAAAGATATTGAATATGAAATAAAAAATACTATTGATTGGTGAACCCAAGAATAATTCGGAAAAACTTGCGAACTAATTGATTATTTCAGGTGTTTCCTAAACTTTTAATAGGTTTTATATGTATAAATATTGAATTGACGATGATATTATCATAATCTACTCTATTAAAATAGATACTAATTTTTATCTACGATAAAAAAATCCTAGTAAGACTATCTCATAATAATTAATATCTAATAAATATTACTCCCATTGTTTTAGGTATTAATTTAAGTATCCTATATTTTCTGAATTTAAATACTATACTAATATCTCTATAACAAACAAACCATATTTCCTAACTGTCTTATTATCATATTCAAAGAATACATAAAAATCTTGAAAGTTGCTTATTTATTATTATATTATACTAAATTGTTAAATAATATCCCGTAAATTGACTAAATGATATTTATAGCCTTAGAAATTATATTTATTCTTCTATGTTTAACCATATAAGAACTAGGATGTTAGGGACACAACAAATAGAAGCTGAATTAAAATACTACTTATTTAGAATACAACACAATAATTCAAGTAAAGCTATATTTACCAGAAAATATATTTATAAATTTAAATACGTGGTCGAATCCTAGATTGTAACATCATTCAAGTTGCTTCACAATTTTTTTGGTAATCTTTGGTTCATATATATGAACCATATATGTTTAATTAAAAATGTTTTCAATTTCAAGATTTCCAATCAAATCAGATTGCAATTGGGTTTAGCTATGGATAACAAAATTTTTTGTTAAGTACTAATTATTAACATATTAGCATATTGTCATTGATAAAATCAGATACGATAGCAACATCATAGTAAATAACCGAACATATAATCTACTATTTTAACTTCTATAAAAAATATTTTGCCAATTTTGTAAACTAAATTAAAGAAGAAACAAGAAATAAATCTAAAACCGTGTTTTAACGCGGATGTTTATTTTAAGGTAACCATGTTTTATGTCTAATGACTAATCGGTCGATCATGTTATTGGTATGCATGAACGCGTTTAGTACTACGATGTAGATTTCTCGTTGAAGAACCATTACATTATTTGAGCCAAATTGGAATGTTTTCTGACTTACAAGAAATAGCCGGATCTTTATGTTATTAAACTATCACGTGAACTGCATGGATCGAAATTCAAATCCAAACTTTTTATTTAATTGTCATATTATGTCAAAGGAGACTCAAACCTTGAAAGAGTGTTAACATATTTATTTAGCCTATAACTTAACCACAATCGTGCGGCCGTGCGGGCACAAATACAATATCTTCCGTTAGCTATATGTTTAATCAATTAAGTGTTAAAAAAAAACTTGTTATATGATAGACAATTCAAATTCCTTTCCTCCTGATATAAAGAAGAAGAAATATTTATTTATCTGAAAGTGATAAAATTATTTTGTTACGTTGTACTAATGAATCAAACCCTTCCCATTGGGACAATGGAGCAATGAAGGATGGGCTCTAACACAAATATATTCTTGTTAGGCCTGAATTTAGTAAAAAGGGATATTGGTCCTGTAAGACAGTAACCAATAGACCCAATAACAATGCAGTCAAGTTTGGACCTTCTACACGCGTCTCGGTTTATAAAAAGAAGTCTTGACAAAAAAAAAAGTTCGAGTACCCAACTACAACTTCGGATGAAAAGGTTAGAGCCTTAGAGGCCACGTACCATGTCCTTGAATAAGTACCCACAATAAGAGCACTTAACAATATTTTAAAATAAATATGAACTTTTACAAATATGACTTTGGCATCACTATTTATGGAAATGTTGGTTGATGAATGGTGTGCTACGCGAAACGTCTAAACGTGTCAGTTAAGCATATAACTTTCTACTAACAATTTAGAGAGATGAGCCATGCGGACGAAGACACATGTACCAATACTAGTAATTTAAAATATGAGATTGGGATGATATTGGAGGAGTGGCGATGGCAGTATCATCACCAAAAAGAGCACTAAGAAGTTGCCGCCCCACTTTGTTCACTATTGTTCACACACATCGGTCAAAGGAAGCTACTAGAACTTACGTGACTCTTACGTTTCCATTACGCTCAGTTCCTTATAAATACATACAAATGCCAACATTCTCTCCATATACACCATCAAGTGATACAACCTCACAATTAAACGGCTTCTCTAGCTATCTTCATTTATTCTTAAACTTTCACAAAGAAGAATCGTTCTATCATTGACTGATTAGTTTGGTTCGTAGAGGAAGCGATGAAAATGGGAAGCCTCAAGTTCTTGGGAGGTGCTTTCTTGTTCTTGGTTATTTTTGACATATGTTTAGCAGCTAGATCACCAAGAGGTCTCGGTAGAGGCGCTGGTTCAGGTTCTGGTTATGGTTCGGGATCCGGGGGAGGCAATGGTGGAGGAGGAGGTGGCGGCGGTGGTGGTGGTGGTGGTGGTGGTGGAGGAGGAGGAGAAGGATCAGGTTCAGGGAGTGGCTACGGTTCAGGGTATGGGTCCGGTAGTGGTTACGGGTCTGGAGGAGGAAACGGTGGTGGTGGGGGTGGAGGAGGCGGCAGAGGTGGTGGCGGTGGAGGAGGTAACGGAGGTTCCGGATACGGGTCAGGTTATGGAAGCGGCTCTGGATATGGGAGTGGTGGTGGTAGAGGCGGAGGAGGTGGCGGTGGAGGAGGAGGCGGTGGTGGTGGTGGTAGCCGTGGAAATGGATCAGGCTATGGAAGCGGATACGGTGAAGGATATGGGAGCGGATACGGCGGAGGTGATAATTACGGGGACTCGCCCTAGATGCATTGTTATTGAGACATAAGCTTATTTTTACATGATAATAATGAGGTGACAGATTCTTTATCGTCACATAGACATGCTTATATATTATGTTGAGTATTCTTTCGTTATTGAAGAGAGAGATTATATAGTTTCCATTGTCAATAAAACATGCATATTTCCATGCACTATATATACAATTCTTACGAGATGTATACATCAGTTTCTACTAAATACTTTGGAATTTGGATACATCGATAACTTTTGGATACAGAAATTAGTTTGGTTCCCGCAAAAAATAACAGCACAACCCCTTAATCCAATTTTTTTTTTTTAAAAAGAGGTCAAAATAAGTAAATCTGGACTTTAATTGCTGTTTTAACGTAAAAGGGCTTCGCCCCAATACATTATAGGCCCGAAACTTCCAAGGATTTGCCGGTGTGCAGCGCGGCAGACAGAATTTGACTGGTCTAGTCCTCGTCACAAAGGGCCTCCCCACGTGTTTCTTTCCATAGTTTTCCCCCACAATAATAAAATTTATAAACAACAATCCTCTTTGTCCAAAAAAAAAAAAAAAAAAAAAACAATCCTCTTTATGGGAAATATAATTTATAAACAACAATCCTCGTTATGGATAATTTATACAGATTTTAATATTTAATTGGGGAAGCTCAAAAATTATTAGAGACTGATGTAACATAGTATATTTTTTAAAAATGTTCATGATGTGTAGCTAAACTGATCCGCTGAAGAGAAAAAGGGTAATAAATATACATATTTTTATCTTCTAATTTTGGAGGAATAATAAACGTGGTAACAGACTGTAAGGTGTGTATGGTGTAACAAGTCGGTTTCATGGGGCCACAGTATTATTTCGGAAATGGACCGATTAAATTTAATGTTTGGATGTGAAGAGCTCCCTACCAATCAGACACCTCCATGCCTTATGATTTCTCTGGAATTATTGATTTCATTGGGGATAAAAGAAACTGGAGCTTCCTATATTTCACTATTTGTTACTGAATCTCCATAGTGCCGATTTTGTAACATTTATAATGGAGTAGAATAGCAAGAAAAAAAAAACACATCACATAAAACCCTAATACAACATACTATTGTAATGCGAAATGCTGACCAACTAAGTAAAAATTAATTAGATGAGAAGAATAAAGTGTAACAAAACGAGCTTGTTGACAAATTTGAGGCGATGAGACAAAGGAAATGTTCATCGTAATCAGATTTCAGGGGTAGTCGAAAGGTTTTTATTAGTTACGGGACTTTGGTATCTTCGACCCATACTAAAATAGAATCAAAATCACACTATTTTAATGTAATTTAACACTAATTTTTTTTCTAACCACAACACTAAACTTTACACTAAAAGCTATTTTATATTAATATATATATTATAATTTTATTTGTCATTTATTTAATTATGTATTTTATTAATAAAATAGGTGAATAGTATTTAGTTAAATGAATAGTATTTTAGTGTGGTGAATAGTGTCATACCAAATTTGGTGTAAAATTATAATGTTACACTAAAATGGTGTGATTTTTAATATCGAATTAGAAAAGGTTTTAGTGTAAAAATCGCAACAAAATAGAATTTTAGCGTTGGATTGGAGATGGCTTTAAACCGATATTTCATTAACAGCGAGGGAAGTTGAGAGAGCGGTTCTCGTTGGAATTTGTAAGTTTCAGATATTTGTAAACCGGATCAGACAGATTTATAGTAAATCAAATTGGGGCCAAATTTATTCAATGTGATATAACATGTCGTCATATTTGTCTTTCTCTACCTGATTCTGTAATTTTTTTGTAAATTCATACAAAAATTACAAAATTGAGTTTTGTATTTATGAAAAAACCAAAATTAGCGAACGAACAAATAATTGTACAAAGGGCTACAGTATATTTCAACGGATGCAAACGCATAGGATATAAAGGGAATCTAAGTGGAATAAAATAATATGTTGGCCCATATATATGCGTCGGTGACGTGAAGCTCCCTGCTAGAGAAAAGCTCAGATGCGCAATCTCAGCCTATATTTAGAACATAAACACATGTCCAAACACAATACACTCTATTACTAATTCAAAATCTGCTGTCTTTTATTATTATTTTTAAAATAACCAAATTAATTAAATTATTTCGTTGTCAAAATCCAGAATATTTCAGAACAAAATACCTACTACATATTTGATCTCTCCTGAAAGAAAAATAAAAGCTGGAAACTTGGACGAATGTGTACAAATCAATCTTCCTTTTTTCTTTGTCCTGAATTAGTTTTTGGAATGGGTCCGAACTCGGACAAGTAACCCGCCATTTTCTCCTCGGTCTCTCTGCTCATCTCTTCAGTATCGGATCTGGGTCTCCTTCTCTTTCGTTTCAAGGTACAACAACACAAATTTCAAATATTTTTCTATTTTATTCACTCCAGTTTCGTTCATATATTTCAAGTTTTTTTGTAAGGTCTTTTACTGTTTCTAGTTAGACTCAGTTCTTCATCCATCATTCAAATACTCATCATCACTGATCAGTAATTTCGATTTAATTTTCCGGGTTCGTATTCAATTCCATTAAAATATTTTTATTCATTTTTATTTATTTTTCATTAATTTTTATGTTTTTCTCCCCAAGTCACGGCATTGGAATAAAGCAAAAACACCAGCTGTTCCTTGCTTCATGCTCGAGATTAAGCAAAAAATATATATACTATATTTTCCTTTTTAATCATAAAGCAATTAGTTTCGAATCAATGCACTATAAATATTACCTACTTTTGACAGTAGTGTCTGAATAAAAACATCAACAAAACTTCAAACTCCTTTCATCCGCTTTTAATCCTCTAATCAAGTTTTTACTTTTGTTTTTTCAACTTTATTTATCAATACCACGTGATTGTTGATTCGGTACTTATCCATATTCTACACTATGCTTAAATACAAGCATTAAAAGTATTTTCTTTATCGATTGATGAAAAATTAAAGTTTGTGATTTAGTTTTTGCAGATTTATTTCGAGGAGACGTGACGTTAGCTGTAATTCATTCTTTACTTGCTTTGGCTATTAAAGGCGGCACTAGCGTGAATTAAAAAGAAAAGAAACCCTATAGAGACACATTTGGTTGTGTGTGTTCATTCCTCTCTACTGGAGACAGATCTTGATTACAGATTCAAGACCTAAGAGATCTAGGTTCTGTTCTTGAGTGAATAAATCTAGTGAGATCATGGGAATGAGTCTCGATTTCGATGTTGATCTTGAGAAAGGAATCTTAGATTGCCAAAATGTTTATACAAAATCGCCGGAGAAGCCATTGATACCGATGTGTCCAGATAGCAAACCGGTAGAAACCGGTTTGTTAGAGAACGATGCAAGTCCGGTTCAATGTGCGGTCAGCAAACCGGAATGGGGGAGGAGCGAACGGAAGGAGAAACGCAAGAAATCAGCGTCGAAACCTCCTAGGCCGCCGCGTGGACCGTCGCTAGACGCAGCGGATGAGAAACTGATAAGGGAGATCGCTGAGCTGGCGATGCTGAAACGCGCGAGGGTGGAACGTATGAGAGCTTTGAAGAAATCGAGAGAGGCCAAAGCTGCGTCTGCGTCTTCGGCTTCTTCTCTCGGCAATGTATTCGCCACTATTCTCACCGCTATCTTCTTCTTCGTCCTTGTTTTCCAAGGTGTAATTTATTTTCAAATTCTTGCGTTTGCGTTTTGTATTGTTATTTTCGATTAATCTTATGTGTGTGTTTTCCAAAATATTCAGGGTTCTCGCCGAGAGCAGCCGCTAGCTCCGGGGAATCTCCCTTTGTTGGAAAAGCCGGTGGTGGTTTTGTACCGGTTCAATATGCGGGAAACCCATCTGCGAGCGAACCGGGTGTAGGTTATGGCGGTCCGGTTAAAGCACAGAGAATCCCCAAGTATGTTGTTTTGTCTCTGTATGGTTAAAGAAGAGCAACGCTGTTTTAGTTTCTCTAAAATGATCTCTAATCCTGTTTTTTTCTTCTCCTGTACTTGCAGTTTACTAAAACCAGTTTCTGGATTAGAGAATGAACAAAAGATGAATAGAGTTTCACAGTGAAATGTACACCAACGGTCTGGAGTTAGGAGATGGGGACAACTCCATACTTGTTGATCAAACCATATATCGGTTTAGGTTGTCGGTGAACCATGTATGAATACCGATAATTTTTTGTGCCAAAATCAGCTGCTTTCTCGGCGGCAATGAAACAATAACTATCCGATGTGGGTAAGAGTAGTTTTGTAGTAATGTTTTCCGTGTAACAAAATAAGAGAAAGTTACAAATAAAGTAAATTGAGTGTTATACTTTTATCTGCATTGTGTTATCACTGGTCACGGTACTATAGAGAATACAATACAAACATGAATCATCATTTTAAAAGAGCGCTAAGTAGGATCATTCTTTTTTTTTTGAAATCAAAACGCAAGAAAATATGTTAATCAACATTATTGGGAATTTTATTGGTATAGTTATTTTATATATGAAATCACATGTTAGCGATGCTTGCAGTTGAAATTTGAAATCAACTATTTTTAAAATAACAAGTATATTTGGAAACAGAATCCATGTGGCTGTAAATAAATAACAAGTATATTTGGAAACAGAATCCATGTGGCTGTAATCTAAACACTCCACTGAGCTTTAGACTTCCACTTTTAATGCTGCCTAAAATTAACTGAACATGTGATTTCACGTGTCTGTGTGTATTTCAGATGTCTATTATTTCTGTTATGTTGCTGTCTTCGGATGCTTCATGGGCCAATGTCTAAAGCCCATTAACTCCTAATATGTTACTTATATTAATTTTGCCAGTTGGTAAACAGAAATTTTGTTCGTATCAATAATCACAAATATGTAATATATAATTATTATCTGCAACAGAAACAGAGATTCTTGTCTTAACGACCCTTCATTAAAGACTTAATCACAGAAATAGCCACGTCACAAAGATTCTTAACCTGCTTGTTTCTAGCCGTAAGAGCCACCGAACTTTCATCGTCAGCACCGGCACTGTTGATCCACTTCTGACAAGTATCAGTCTGTTTCTCAGCGTCTCCGAGCACATACGTCGCGAACCCGAACTCTCCTCGCCGCATTGCCTCGATCGCCTGAGGAATGTTGAACTTGACCACCGGCCGGTACAGCTCAGCGCACTGAGCTAGTGCTCGCTCCGCCGCAGGATCGTGAGAGTGTCTGATCAGTGATTGGATATAGCCTAACGTATCGGTCATGTTACCAAGAACAACGGAAGCCATGGCCGATGCTAGAGACTTGGGGTCGGAAGGTGAGGGAGTGAGAGGGCGGAGAGAGGCTTCGCAGAGGTCGATGAAGGGCGTCACTCTGCAGATTTTGTCGATAAGGTCGTCGGAGGATTGAGCTAGCAATGGTAGGAGCAGGAGGAGAAAGAGGGAGAGAGATGGCGGTGACGCGACGGCGGAGGATCTTTTCATCGTCGGAGAGAGTGTGATTTCGAGAGAGTGAGAAAGAAATTAATGTGTAGTAAATGAAGTGAACTTGTGTGTTGTAAGTGCTACTCGCTAGTCGCTAGCTCTGTTTCTACACACATATATAAATGTTAAAAGGTTACAAATTAGTATTTATGTGTTTTTTTTCTTTTAGACAAACATACAGATGCTTTATTATACGTGTCGTTGTTGACAAAAAAAAAACGTGTCGTCACATATGAGTTTCGTTAAATAGATAAATGAACATTTTATAATTATTACGTTTACATAGTTCTTAAGATTCCACCCGTGACGAAGCTTCGTAATCAACTTCTTTTGATTTGGGGTCTGATAGAAATGTCATACTATAATATAAGCAGCCCTGCGTTGTTTAGTGATCACTACCTAATTGTCTAATACGTAAACATGGATCTGTATCTGCTCTTTAGTTTATGTTTGTAAACACTTTAGCTTTTCTGGTTACATGTGGTTGTTGGCACAAAAACAAGAGAAAAGTAGAAGTATTGGTGAATAGGTCCCTATATGAGTCGGTCCGTATGCGACAAATATACCCGACGTCGACCGAATAATTTCAATATATACGTTCATCTAACTAATTTTAAATATATATATATATATATATATATATATTTCGTACTTTCAAAAAACAATTTTTATTCGTGCTTCATAGTACGAAAAAATATATATTTAAAACTAGCTACATGAATGTATATCGAAAAAGTTGCTCAGAAAGAAAGAACCGGTAATACTACCTGCTTTACGAGGATCTACGACTAACTGCATCATCTGAGCTGTATTATAAAAATCCACGTATGACTGGATTTACTTGCACAATGTTAAAAATCACTTAAGTGTAGAAGCATTTAAACCTTAACCATTAGGCTACATTGTTTCCACGAGAAAGAAAAAAAATGTATATTGAAATAATTCGGTGTGGCGCTGTCATCTCTCGTCAGTCGATAACTGGCTCGTGAATGTTGGTATATCCCGTGATTCTATTCTAGAAACTTCGTGCCCATTTTTGCCCGTGTTCGACAAACCCGCTCAATCAGTTTAGTAGAAATGAAGTTACGCCCTCTATTTAACTTAATATTGGGCCTCACATTCGGCCTATTTTATCTAGTGTTTAAACTTGAAATAAAAGGGGTTTAAAGAAGAAGAAGTTACTCCTTTCCTCATCCAAGTCACTCTGAAGCTGAAGATCAAGAAACTCATATAGCTCCTCTGTTTCAAACAATTCAAAAGACCAAATCATTAAAAGGTAACACAATCACCAACATGCAGCAAATAGTTAAAAAAAACAATAAATTTCACTTACTTTCTTCAGCATCATCGAAATCAGGAAGAAGATCACTGCTCTCATCAATCTTCTTCTGCACATAAATAAACAATTAACACAACTTCAACATCAATATTGGACCAGAAATGAGCAACTGAGAGAAGATATTAACAAAAGTATAACCTCTTTGAGAAGGATGGATTCAGGAAATGGACCGGTAGCTTCGTCAAGTCTAGTGGAGAAGCTATGGTTGTCATCTCTCTTGTTCTTCTTCTTTGCGGCGGCTATCAAAGGAAGAGGATCCTCTGCGGCCGAGAATAGGATTCAAACACACGTGTGGCGGTTGATGAACAAATCTCGGCCATATAAACTGGATATAAGAGACACTAGAGACCAAAAAGCGTGTAGGAGTGACTCCACCGGAGAAAGTACGACGGAGGAAAAACTGGTTTAGCGGAAGAGCAAGGAATTATGGGTTTAGATAAAAAAAATTATTGTGAAATATTTCACTTTTGAACTTTATTGTTTTCTATCATTGCCTAAACCGTCCTATCTAGTTTCATACTTTCAAACTAGTGTTTTTATTCAAATTTTTCAAGGACATTTCCCCCCGCTGCACGTCATTGGACTCATCAAACAAATAGTGCTCGACAAAAACACTAAATCTCAAGCTATTGGAAGTTGTAAAGTGTGCAGTATTCTGGTTAGTGAGTTAATGATTATCAATTGAGCGAACAGTTAGTACACAATAACCATATCCAACCTAACCCATTCCAAAATATGGATTAAGCATTAGTATGACATATTTGTTATGTTTAAAATATGTCTAAGGTTGGAACTAATTAGTCTAATTTGTAATCAAACAAAACAGAAGAAGAAAACATCTATATAAAGGAATAACATTAGAGTCTACAATTTTTTAAAAGAAAATTTTGAAATTGATCTACCGGCAAAACTAAGGGTGGGCATAATAACCGATACCCGAATCCGAACCCGAACCCAACCCGAAGTAAGTGATTCGGTTCAAGTTCGGTTAGTGCCAAATACCCGATCGGTTTTCATCCTATCCCTTTCGGTTATTACCCGATACCCGAACCTACCCGAACATAACCGAACTTAACCAAAACCTTACCATTTATGATTTATTCCCTTTCCCAAAATTGTGTCGTGCAATATACCCAAGCATCATACAAATTGTTTAGTGTTCCCGAAAATTATGTTTCCTAGATTCTTCTTAAGTAACTAAGATTTAATCTCATAAATTAACAAACTAGAAACCTTAAATACTCATTTTTTTTTCTTACTCGGTGACGTCGAATAAAAGTAATTGTCTCGCTTTTTTTCAGTTTCTTTCTTTTGTTTTGATTTTGCGTGTATGATGATTAGAAGTTTGATTCTGTTTGTATGATGCGTAAAAGTTCGTCGATTTTGTTTGACGTTTGGTTGTAAAGTTTATTACAAGTAGAGGAATGAAATGTGGTTTACTTGTTTGTGTTCAGTAGATGTTTGGTTTGATTTACTTGTTTGTGCTCATGTTTGTATAATGTTTCAGGAATGGTTTCAATACAGGTGAAAATATGTTTTTCAAAAAAAAAATTGTTTGAAGTTCGGATATATCCGAAAATATTCGAACCCGAAGTGAAAAAACCCGAACCCGACCCGAAATGTCAAAATATCCAAATAGGTTCTATACTCTTATATCGAAATACCCGAATATCCGAAATACCCGATCCGAACCCGAACGCCCACCCTAGGCAAAACAATGGCCCGAAATGTGCCAGACTGCCAGCTATGCTAACATAAACTGAAACTTTAGATATCAAATGTTACTTTATTATGGGCTGCTAATGGGCTAATTATAGGCCAACCATGTTACTTCAAATACGTAAAGCTTAGTAAATGGACGGCTGAAAATAAGGGCGTTTTATAAGACTCGTTAATCACTTAATTGTTTATACGGTTTAACAACAAAATCTGACATATATCAAACCACTAAGAGCGTGATTAACATATAACAACCACTAAGGGCATGACTGGTTCAAACGCAGCGGTTGCGGGAGTTTGTGAATGCGGGCAGTTGCGGTTTCTAGCGGTTTTAAGAGATTTGTACGACTGGTACTGCGGTTAAAAATTGGTGCGCTTACGGGTGACTTATAACTGGTTAACTACCAAATACGGTAACAGTCAAATAATAAATTAACAATATTTACATTTAATATAATTATAAAAATATCAAAAATCATAAAATTATAATAAATATAAATTTATATTTAGAAAGTTATAATTTTAATTTTTGAAAATTTATTGAAATTGTTTTTATTATAAAATATTATAATATTAATTAAAATATAATAGATATATTTTAATATTTTCATAATTTCAATTCTAAATTTTTTATTAAATATTTTTACTTTTGTATATATATTGTTTAAAAAAAAAGAAAAAAAATTTACCCTCCCGCAACCGTCCACAACCGCAAATGCTAGCTGAAGCCAGCTTTTGAATTTATGAGATTCAGAGCGGTTTGAAGCGGTTTAGAGCGATTTGAGTGATTGTTGCAAACCACCGACAACCGCTACCAACCGCAAAAGCTGCGTTTGCGGGTGGTAGCGAGAAAACCAGTCGCCCCCTAAGACTCGTTAATCACTTAATTGTTTATACAGTTTAAAAACAAAATCTGACATATAACAAGATCTGACATATATTAAAAGAAATTAATATTTTTCATTTTATATGTTACTATATATATATATATATATTAGAAATATATTCATTAAAAATAAATATATTGTAAATATATTATACTAATTTTTATAATAATTTTAAATAGCATAATCATACTGCTCTACCAATCATCTTATTAAACAGTTTAGCAAAAGCATACATATCTCATGCAACATACTGCTTCTTTAGCATACTGCTACTGCTAATGCTAACGGTCTACCAATCAAGGCCTTAGTCGAAGTTCGTAATTCATGATTTGACATTTTTTTGGTTAAGAGACGGCTCTTATATCTATATTTAAGAGACAATTCCTAACTTTTCTTAATTTAAATATAAGAAAAACTAAGAACCGTCTGTTATTCAAAACTAAAAATTCCAATTAAGAGACTGAGGTTAATCATGGTCTAATTCTAATAATTATTTACTTAAAAATGATGAATATTTAGAGCAGTTCTTTGGAAAATTCTATTAAACTTTTATTTTCCTTACTTTTGCATGCTACACATACTTGCATTACAGCTTTTCACTACCAGATCAACTAAAGTATTGTTATGTTATGGGGCCAAAACTAAAACTAACAAAAATGTTGGGCATAAAACGGAAGATCTCTGGAGCATGGTACCAAAGAGAAGTGAACGGACTGATTGATATGGGCAAGAAAACAAACGAAACAAAAAAAATCATAGTATCATTCTTACTTGTAAGAGCCTTGTCGTAGTTTTCTGTTTACAAAAAAAATGTTTTTGAAGATATCAACTGAAATGTATTATACTGAAGACTTGTTAAGAGTGAATACGTATATACAAATAGTAGTACTACCGTTCACACATTAAACGAAATATTAATTTGACTTAGGAACCCAGGTCTGTCAATGGATTCTTTTTCGCGTCATCAGTTTGATTATAAAACAGTATAGTATTAGACTACTAGTTTAGTACGTTACTAGTTTATAGCATTATTTTGACCATTTATGCCTTAGGAGACTGTGATTTTCCCGCACGCCCACAAAGTTTCTATTCCCCACAAATCTTAAGACTTTTGATTACTTCACTTTTAAATAACTTTTTTTCTTGAACCATTTTATATAGCATTTTTTGTGGAACAACCATTTTATATTAGCTAAAAACGAATTCGATCACTTTTAATTATATTTCAATCAATGTTACTTCGCCTACTTCATTTTTCAGAGGACGGAAACTCATTTGAATAGAGAATAACAATATATTCAAAACACAAGAGATGAATAAACTTCATAAGAAGTTAGAAAAAATAATTTTAGGAAATTGCAGACTTGAGAAATAGGAACAACACATGGACATCATCGTTTCTGAAGAATGTTATTATATAGAGTATGAATTTTTGTATATAAACATGATATATTTTGAAATTTGAAGTCTAAAGTTTTGTCCCTAGAATTGAGGAATTCCATTTACCAAGATTCTCTTAATTTGCTCAATCTCAGTCTCTTCACCAATTAGCGAATAATTATGTTTAGCTAGTAAGCCTAGTCCAGCTAGGTTGAGTTATGAAGTAAAAAATGTTACAATAAATAACGTGGGATATACGTTATATGAAACATATATACATTTTAACAGGAGGAAACCAATGAAAAGAACTGTTGACAAAGAAAGCAAAGGTGAAAATGAAACACAGTTTCGAGTTTTTATTTGACCTGTTGACTTTTATTTCACTTATTAGGAGGACCAACGAAACTGCTAACTCAGAGAAGAGGACCACCTTCCGGGCAGAACGGTCACGTGTTCGGGCAGGTTGGTTAATGAATATCGTAACGATGACGTCATCAAGCTCACCTAAATAGTAGCTCTTTCGGCATTGACGACGCCACAATCCCTTGCAAAGGTCCAATTGGGCCCCGGCCCACGAAGGTTATTATTTATTTATTTCTCTCTTTGCCTTATAATCACTCCTCACTTGATTCCTTCTCCATCATATATCTCACCGTTTATCAAGACTCTCTCTCTCTCTCTCTCTCTCTCTCTCTCTAAATGGAACAGAGAGAAGAGCTCTCATGGATGAAAGAAGCGAAACAGGAGTTTCTCCAAGGTGATTTGCATATCATGTATTGAAATATATTTGTATATGTATTTTTGATGTATGTAATGTGAAGAGTTAGGGTTTCATCAGTTAGAAGTCCTGGTTTTTCATTGTTGATATCTGAATGATATAGAACAGAACAAATGTTTTTCAGTACTGAATTATATGCATATACATATATGCATATACATATATATATATATATATATATATATATATATATATATATATTTATGTAGTGTAGGTGTGCATATATTTATCCACACGATCGACCACACACTTTGGCGACTTTCGATTTACGAAGATGAGTGTTCTGAGTTATTGCACTTGTTTGTTTGCATATATGTATCAGAAGTATTAAAATGCTCAACCTAACACATGCTATATAAGCATGCATGTGTATATATAGAGTCGATGTAAATATATATATTTCCATAGACTATAGCTTTATTATCCTGTACTTGTGTATGTTTTTGGGATAGATATAAATGGTTTGAACTTTTAAAGCTAAGTAGTGTAGAGTAATAATCAAAAACAATATGGATCTGATCCACTTATATATACACGTATATTTGTTAAGACAAAGAGTAATAAGTTCTTCTTGTGTGTGCAGGCAGTAGCGTGAACATAAACCTCATGATGCATAGAGATTATTGGGTCCGTTGTGCTGAAACATTAAGTTTCTTTTCGGAACTCCAATTACATTGATAATCTGGTGTTATCCCAACTTGAGCTCATTGTCAATTTTTTTTTTCTTTTTTTAAACTTCTTTCTTCCACTGAATGATTTTTATTTTCTTGACCTTGTAAGGCCTTTTCTTGACCTTGTAAGACCCCATCCCTTTCTAAGTGTCTCCTTCTTCTATCATTTTACAGATTTTCTTTTATCTCTTTTTGGTGTAAGATATGTATGTATATCTACCCCTAGTTTGTCTGAGTCATCTTCTCCTACCTTGTCTATCCCTCCTGAGCTAGTCCTTGTATCTTTTTGTTAGTCCATTGATATAAATTTCAAAAAAAAAGAACTTAGTTTTAACATTTGTTTGTGTTGGTTGTGTTGTTGTTATAAAAGTTAAAGGAGGTAAAAAAAAAGTCTCACTATCAAGGGGACTGGCAAAAGGTAATGAATAAGGAAACGGGCAAAAAGAATTATGCCTTTACTCCCTATCTTTAAAGCTTTGGACAGGAATTTACTTTTGTTTTATGTGTTGTGTTTGTTTGGGTCTTCCTGACCCCAAAGCCAAACCAGAGAACACTCTTATTAATTATTCCCTCAGAACCATTTATTGTCTCTTTCTCTCTATCTCTCTCACTCACTCGTGACTATGTTTCTCACTGTCTGTAGTCTGTACTAGTATACCCCTTTTACCAAATAATATTCTCTAACTGTGGTTAAACCTATTGACAGATTGGTAAGATTGGAAGTTTTGTACACGGAAAGGTAAGAAGTTTTAGGTATTAAGTATTTCACTGTCCATAAAGATGGCCAACAAATCAAATTAAATGTTTGTATAAAGAGTATGTTTCTTAAGAAGAGCACAGCTTATATTTACTGCTTTCTACACGTCAAATACAATCTTCTGTTTTCCGGTTAACCATACTTGTTAGATTATGCTATTACATTCACTTATTAAGTAGTCATATTATATGCATCAAATAATTCCATAAAACCTTGTTGATGTGGGGAGACTTGGTTCTGTATTTTAAATTTCGACATTTCCTTTTTAATGGTAAAAAGATTCACGCATAATTATTAGTTTGATTTTTAGAGGAGTCAAATGAAGAGAAAGGGGTAAGGTTTACTGAGAAGAGAGGAAAAGCTGAGCCACCCTTTTGTGTTGTATACGAGAATAAATGTTGCTTGTTTTTTTCTCATATCTTTTTGCCATTCCTCATAAATACACATCATGTGAGTACTTATGATCAGTCTCAAATATCATAATTGTACATTTATACAATTGATTTGTTGATAGCTTTCATTTCAAATCAACGACCCTGTATACGTATAATTCATTTATGGGTGATCTGAGATATCAGGTTCCAGGTTTGACTGCAAAGTAATATTTATAAAATAATGTACTTTTATATCTAAAAGTATCTAGATTTGAATTCTACATTTTCTTTTTGATTGAACAGGTTTATCATGTATATGATTTTACTAACAACAATACTGGATTTTCCTATTGGTTTTTCTGTTTTAATTGGCTTTATAAATTTATATGTAGACAGATATAACAACAAAGACATTAGATAGGGGTCACATGATGGATGCATCTGCCTAACCATGTTAACCGTGTTTTTATTTGCCCCGTCGATAGAGTTTAGGGTTAGGGATGAATGAGTTGTCCGTTTGCGAATTGGTTCTTCTGAGTCAGGTTATCTAATTTTTGTTTGCCTGTAACTACGCGCAATGGCAGATCTATAAATAATTTTGATCCGAAGTAAAACTAAAAACCCTTATTAATACCTTTACAAATTTAAATATTCAACATAGACATTATTTAAATTATATGAAACTACACTAGTTAACAAATTTATGGTGAGCAGCTGCACCACCCATTCATAACATAGCTTCGCCACTGACTATACGCGTAGATATACAACTACATCAATCTGTATAACTATATATTACGAACGACGGTAGTAATGTTGTTTCATGAGAGCGAAGTTATGTGTCTATATACCTTTTGTCAAACTATACTAATTATTTGTATTTACTATATCTAGTAGTACGAATCATGTTATACCGAGACCAAGTATCCCTAAGCTAACATATTTCATGTACTTCTTTTTCAAAATAATTGATCTCGAGTTACTGGAATTGGGCAGACATCATTTATACCATATTAGTAAAACTCAAAACATCAGTTTACCTTGTTTCATTTTAATAAATATAATAACTAGTGACTGATTATCAGTAAAATATCTAGCGACTTTTGTCAAAAAAATGAATCCGTATAAGAAATCGAAGTTTACAAACGAGTAATGCTTTGATATTGAGTAAGCAGTACGTATCGTATACTACAAAGTTAATAGTTCAAATAAATTAACTGGATTCTACTTTGTCAGCGGCCCCTTTAATTATGGTAGTGGAACGGTGGAGATATCAAATTTTTATAAGAAGTCTTTGGTCAAAAAAATCAGTTCCCAATATCAATGCTAATATTTTTATAATCATTGCCATATTCGACTTTCGGGAAAATTTCAATATGGCATAACATTATGTTCAATAATTAAAAAGACTTTACAGGAAACAACAATTGGCATTTTTATTTTGGTTCTTATGATATTCCTATAATTGAAGTTATATGGTGGTGGTACGTTCTACCACGAAATGATTGTGTCTGCAAGTGGACAATGTAACTTTTAAAAATAAAAAAGGGTTTGCAACATATTACCTCTTTTATTCGTAACGGTACCAAACATTGCATTAAAAGGCTTGGAATTTTTGTAGTTATAAGATAATGACTTCTATTGGAATTTCGATTTGGGTGCATAACTTTTTTTTCAACTATTGATATTAAAACAAATTTAGTCAATGAATAAATTTTACCAATGCATGGTAACAAACATAAGACAATATATTGTGTTTCCATATTTTTAGCAAACAATACAAAGAACGAAATATAAACTAAAAATCTCAGAAGAAATTATTAAGTTATCGTTAGAAAAATCATTAATCATACGAGGTAGAACCATTAACATGGGATATCCCCTAGACTATATTTGCGAAGTGATTTTGCCACATATCAATTCTATAATCAATTTCACAAAACAAATATGACATGACTACTAAAATTGATGACATGTCTTATAACTTAATGTGACATAGACAATTTCATTTAATGTTAATTTATCTCATATATTACATTTAATGTCAATTTATATTTTTGATTTTTTTTAGAATATAGGAATAACTCATAAATCATCATTAAAATAAATATATTCAAATATGGCATTTTAAATTTCGAAATATAATATAATTATACATTTTTAAATTATAAAATTTTAGCAATAAAATTTTCCAAAATGTATACAATTTTTTTTTAGGAAATTATAAAAATTTAATCAAAAAATAATTATTTTCTTATATATCTACAAATTTTATAAATATTGTTTAATTTTAATTTTTGGTAATTATGCAACTTTTACAAATTTATTTAAAATATTTAATTAAAATAAATTGATAAAAAAAATCTATCTAAGATTATAATTTCAAATATATACATGCATATTCTTAAATATAATTTTTATGTTTAATTAAATCAAATTTATATTAAAATATTGATACAAAAAAGAAAATTTACAATATTAATAACATTTTATTTTAAAATATAATTTATATTTATCTGTTAAAAAATATTTTAAATTTTTTTACTGCACATGGTGCAGGAAGACACCTAGTTGCGATTAGATCAAGTGAGAATAATTGTGATCAACTTTTATTGGCGTCTATTCTTGTGTTATGTTTTCACATAGCCATTTTGTCAACTTTTGGTTACCTTGTGCTTTTGGGCTTTATTCAATCTTTGATGTTTACTTTGGTCACAAGCAGAGCCGTCTTTTAGCACGTGCAAGTGGAGCAGTTGAACATGGTCCAAAATTTTAGAAGGCCCATAATTTTTTTATTTTAGTAATAACTATAAATTTAAAATAATATATTTATTAAAAATCAGATAACTATATTTAATTTAATTTTCATATTTATTAAACAATATATATAAATTATAAATTTGATTTTTTTTACATAACCAACAAATATGCAATAAGTCAGAAAAAATTAACATTTATATCAATTATATATTTTGGAAAGTAAAAAATAGTTGTTGGTGTTTGATTTAATATTCAATGTAAATTTAGAAAGTTAATATTCTAATTGATTATATTTAGGAAACTATTATTAATTAGTGATTGTAAATAAAGAGGGAAATATATAATTTTTCAGCAACTCTTACAAAAAATAGTAAACAGAAAAAAAAACACTAGTCTACGCTTCTATCGAGAAAAAAACTGAGGAGTCTCCAACTTCTTGTTTAATCAAATCAAGAGTCCACGGTTTTTTGTCTAACCACTATCCAGATTCTATTTTTTTGTTAGTTTTTTTTATAGATTATAACTCTTGATTGTGGATACAAAAAGAATCAAAAGAAAAAAGAAACTGAAAAATTTATAGTCCCGAAAAGATGCTTTTCATAAGTTTTCAATTATAAAAGAAAAAGATATTTCTTCCACTCAAATTAGATCGGTGTATTTATTATATAGTATAACAATATTTTATGAGAAAAACATAAATTATTTTGGATTATTATAAAGGGTTTTGTTTTTTTTGAACATGGTCTCCGTAGAGTTTGAGACGGCTCTGGTCACAAGACATGTTTCTTCTTTTCATTGATCAGCTGCATTTTATAGGTTCGGGAATTTACAGATGTAGTACATTGTTTCTTATTTCATTGTTTTGTTGTGGTTTTGTGTGGATTTGGTAGGTTTTTGGCTATTAGTGTGACATGGGTAAATCTTTTAAGCTTGTGTAGATTTTCTATTAGAAAAAAATTTCATAGAAAGATCATATTTGGCAGAAAAAAAGAATGATCATCTTCAGCAAAAAAATCGATTATGAATCGAGTTTATATTCTATACACACGGTTTCATTTTTGGTTTAAAATCACTTGTTCTTATGAATCATGATGATCACTGTACCACCAAGAGTGATGTACATACATCAAATGTTGGATATAAATGGAAGTAAAATGAAAAAGAAGGATGGGACAAGATGTTCAAACTTTATACCAAGACCAAAGTTTTGAATATACAAAAAATGCAGATGAAAAATAAAATGCAGACTAAACAGGATAAATACAGATCAATAATCTGCAGATTAATTTCTCAAAAAAAAATAATCTGCAGATTAAATGCAGAACAATTGTCGAGTCCTTTTTTCTTCTTCATTGCAGATCAGATAATTTAACAGTAACATTAATCTGCATGCAATTTATTTATTATTTTAATATATTTTTGTGTTATGGATATTTTAAGGTGAATGACAAAAGAAAATACATCCACTCTGCATCCTATAAAAACTGCATTTATTTTGCATGTGGTTTGTGTTTCATTCAAAAAAAAATTGTGATCTGCAGCGCGCGTGCACGCATGCACTAAATGTTCATGGCCAACCACATCACGACACGTAGCACACGACATCCCATAATTTTTTTTTCTTTCAGCTATTGAAACTATACAACGCTTGATGATACCACGTCATTATACACAGGTTTACAACACCCTCATTGTATGTGATTAAACAATTGAAAGAGAGTTTTAACACCCTCATTGTACATGGTCTAAGGCTCTGAATGGTAACAACGGATTGAACGGTGCGAGATAAATGATATAACTGCGGTGCAGTTTTAACAGTTATTAAAATATATAGATATATAATATATGTAAAAATTTTTGTTACCGTTAACTGCGGTAACATTCGGAGCCTAAAAATGGGTAACTTCTTATCATGGCTGCCTCACTCATCATTTCTTTTTTTTTTCTTCTCCTTATTATAGTTCCTTTCCCCCCAACTTTTTTTGGCTTTCTTGTTTTCTTTTTCCAACTCTTTTCATGTGATCTTCCCACTTTGTTTGTAAATAAAGCTAATTATTTGATTATAAAGATACAATACTAACATGATTGTGATGCTTTTAACATTTTTATAATCATAATAAATTATTAACGGTTACATCTACTTTAAAATATCTTCTCTCATCTTCTTCTGTCTATGCATCTATGAATTAAACCTACTCACTCAATTCCTTTTTTTTTTTTGCAACCCAAACTCACTCTATTCAACCACCAAAAAAAAGATATAAACTGAAATCATTATCTCTCTATCATTTTCTCTAACTTCTCTCTAAAAGAGCTTTTATCAGAACAGTTGCTTTCCGGTGGCCGGCGGTATCACCGCCGGTCACCCGTCCCTTTTGTTTTTTCTCTTTTGTTGTATATATCTTCGCTCGGCGAATTTCTCTTCCGCTTGTCGGATCTATCTTTCGCATGGCGACTTTTGATGTGATCTATCGATTCAAACAGGGTTGTTCTTCATGATTTTCTTTTATTCCTGTTTTTGAGTCGATTAATAATAATCCGATATTTGTGATTGGATCATAGTTATCTTATGTTTTCCACTTGGGGCGTAATTTTATTCCGTTAAATCCTTGATCAGATACCTCCTTCACCGCTCACTCTGACTTCTTTTATATGAGAGTCAGTCTCTGCTTTCTTTACGTAGCCGTTCATGGCGTTCAAGTGGAGCATCTCTGAAGAGAGAAAGAAGAGTTTGATGGATTCTTGAAATCATTTATGAAGGAGATTCAGAAGAATCGGCGTTGTCTTCAGCGGTCCGGTAAAGGATCTATCTTCAGTTTGATTTCCGTTTTCCTCTGTTTCAATTCCGGTGGACTGAGGCCCTTTTGCTCAAGTATTTACGGTTAAAGTGAAAAGCATGTGAATTTGGTATCGGGTTTGGTGGTTGGCTTAAGTTACAATAATGGAGGTGACTAAAGAAGATCGGAGGCGGAGAAGAGGAAGACGTTGCGGCGGAGAAACTAGATGGAGGCCAAAATTGCCGCTTTCTTCGTGAAAGAGACACGTGTAGATTCAAGAAACTTCTTCTTCAGACGCGTGGAGATTCTCGTAGCAATCACCGCCTAAGAACTAGGGCTTCTTGTAATTTTATCTGGGCCTATCTTCTTATAATAACCCAATACCAGATTGTATTGCCCATTGGGCCAGTTTCTAATGAAACAATGTTGACAAAAAAAAAACTGAAATCATTATCTGGGACATTTATTTGTACATCCCTCTCGCCCCGCCCCGGCCCGTTTCATCGAAAGTCTCAACGGCCCAAATGTTACTAGGCCCAGTTTGTTTCGTATAAACTTTTTTGTATATTTATTGCTCACCCCGTGAAACACGACAAGACCCAACCCAAATTTTCTACCTACCAAAACAAAAAAGATCCGAAACGTCGTCGTATAAGCCACGAAGTTTCTCGTCTTCTTCCTCTCCATTTTATTTTTTCTCGGTTCAGCAAATCTCTCTGCAAACTAAAGATTTCTCTTTCCACGCAATCATCCATTTTCGTGATCCATCTGGAATAACAATCCATCTCTTTTAAACTCCAAGCTCTATCGAAGCGGATACGAAAGAGTAGCTGAGATTTTAGGTTATTGGAGGTGTGAATCTTGTGTTTTCAATTCTAGGGTTAGCTTAAAAAAAATCATGTTTTTCTCCGGCGATCCGTCGACTCGGAAGCGAGTTGATTTAGGTGGCCGGAGCACTAAGGAGAGAGATGCTCCCAAGCTTCTGGAGCAGACGAGGATGGAGCGGAATCGCCGTCTGCTTCAGAAGCAGCAGAATGCCGCTGCCCTCAAAATTCAGGTATACATTATTTAACCTAAAGATGATATTTTTTGTTTTCGTAGCAATGTAGCCTTTGATGGAATGTTGAGCTAAAAGATGTCTCCTTTTGATAGCTTTGAGGAGGTTTCAGAATCTCAGTTTTTCCTCAATGGATTTGATTTTTCTTGAGCTTTTGATCCTTTTCGTGTTCATGCGGTAATGTTCCTGTAGGTCTCGTTTGGGTGGTGGGGTTTAGGATTTAAATATTACTGTTACAAAATGCTAGCTGGGGGGTGTTTGCAACACTTTATGGTGGTTTGTTGTTGCATTTTGTTTGGCTGAAGATAAAAGGCTTTTCAACCGTTTATGATCCTCTTGATGGAATGGACAAGGTGCTGACTGGTGACAATTTTTTGGCTACAGAAATTCTTTAGAGGTAGAAGATCAGTGGCCATTGAGCGCTCCAAGGTGAGGCGTGAGTTCTGTGAAACCTATGGGAATAATTGCCAGAATGTTGACAGGTATTTTTCTTTTTGTCTAATACTATTGCTACATTTTTTTTCCCTTTCTTCTGATTGTTCTTTGGTTACTTATTTGTCTTTTTGACCCTTTTGCTATTTAATTTCTGCATTCAGGAATTGCTTTGAGCCAGGTTCAAGTTTCCTCCGTCAGTTACTGTTTTTCTTCAAGGCACAAAACTCGGGAGATTTTGTGATACTTGTGGAGACGTGTCGCCTACTGAAAATTTTTACTCACAGCAATGGTATTTCCAATATCTATGCATGTTCGTTTTGTTGATACTTTTGGCCAATCCATTCATGGGTTTGATTAGTGTGGTTTAACTCTTATGTATGGGGACGCATGTTCTGAGTCTTCGTTTGCTTTATCAGTTATTGAAGGCTTGTGTACTCTTGTTTAATATGTTTGTCTTCTGAGCAAGCAATATAACTAGAACCTTGTGTGAGGAATGTCTCCTTTCACCACAAATTAAACTCTCACATCCTCACACATATACACTATATTATTATCATTTTTTTGCTTCAAGAACAATCTTTTTTCTAGTTTCTTCCCAATAATGATTGGGATCTTGCTTAATGATATTTGAACTTTCATCATATGACAGGTGACATTCTCAGCCTTTTCTCTGGCTTGGACTATTCCGCTGAGCATAACTTGGTGGATTTTAGAGTAAAGAAACTTGCTTTTACCTGCATCGATGCTATACATCATAATAGGTTACTATTATTACTTTTTTTGTTGTCATCTCTCATTTAAAGTCTATACCTTTTTGTATCAAACTGTGATCAACTGTCATTACATTGGCTTTATTTCAGTTCTGTTATTAATCTGTTCAGTTTTGCCTCCTGATTTGAATTAGCAGGGACCGTTTAAGGGATCAGCTGTTAGTTACTACTGAAGAAGCTAGCACCTCAACAGCTATCTTGATGGAGGCGATGTCATTGGTGCTAGATCCTAAGCTGCCTTGGGTTTGCAAAACTGTGAGTTATCTACAGAAAAGACACATATTCCAACTAGTCAGAGATATCGTCATTACAGCTAAGGTATTTTCCAGTAGTTCCCCCAATATTATCCACCACCATCCATTTCTTTTAATGTACTGCACATTTTTAAATTGATGTTTCATACTTGGGAACCTCTCCTTTTGAAGCATTTGTGGTGTGATGCAGGAAAGCCCTAGAGGCCAGACTATGATCGGTAGCATTCTTTCACTAGAAAGAGTATTAATCCTGGTAGTAACTCATGTTGGCCGTGAGCCATGTTGCTGCCCTGTTGTTGATCCACGTTGGAGTTTCTCATCTATGATCCTTACAATACCCTTGATATGGCAGCTCTTCCCAAACCTGAAAGTGGTTGGTTCCTGAACTCATGTCTTTTAGTCACGGATAGACGCTAAACACAATATATGCAGTATCATCTAGGCTAGAAGGATAGTTTTTTTCTCTCTAGCAAGTTTATGTTTAACCCTGAGCTACATAGTTTTTTTAATTGTCAGCATCCATTTAAACTTTTGTAAACTCAATGGTTTCATGGTCCAGGTCTTTGCCAACCCGAATCTAAGTCAACACTACATTCACCAGATGGCTTTCTGTATTCAAAAAGATACCCATGTCCTCCCAACAGATACAAGCGCAGAGTTTCCAGGTTATGCTTGTCTTCTTGGTAATACGTTGGAAACTGCAAATGTGGTGTTGTCACAGCCTGACTGTTCATTGGATATGGTGGGTTCTCGATGAGATTATTTCAATCACAAAACATTGTCCTCCCGGTTCTGTTTCACTCTAAGGTTTTCTTGTCTTCGTTCTTTATTTTGACCAGGCAGTTGACATTGCATCAGTTGCAACTTTCTTGTTAGAGAGACTTCCTCCTGTGAAGTCATCAGAAAGAGAAAGCAAACAGAGTATGGCATTTGTTTTGTTTCATTATTCTAAATTTTTCTGTCCATTCTGCTCGCGGAGTTCTTCATTAATTTGATCGTATTCTGAAATAGTCATGCACTTTTATCGTGGTTCAGGCTCTTCTGAGGAGGATGATATGTTGATTGACGATATACCAGAATTCGTCTTGAATAAGACTCTGGAGCAGCAGATAACCACCAATGCTATAGACTCACGTTTTCTTCTGCAGTTAGTATGTACCCATTCCCTGTCATATGAAACCACATTCAGTGCTATCCCTCCTCTGGGTCGAGTGATTTATTAATTTTAATCTAAGTTATTTTATTGTCAACTGTGCAGACAAATGTTTTGTTCCATCAAGTTTCGCTTGGTACGCAGCCATATGATGAAGAAAAAGAAGCACGAGCTATTGGCACAGCCAGTTCTTTTCTGTATGCAGCATTCAACACCCTCCCTCTTGAGAGAATCATGACAGTTTTAGCTTATAGAACCGAGCTTGTAGTTGTGTTGTGGAATTATATGAAACGATGCCATGAGAACCAGAAGTGGTCATCCATGCCTAATCTCCTAGCTTACCTTCCAGGAGATGCTCCGGGTTGGCTATTACCTCTGGTTGTTTTTTGTCCTGTTTATAAGTAAGGTTTGCTTAATTTAATATCATTCTTTTCTGTAGTATTACTTGATTCTTCTGTCGTATCACTATAAGTAAGTTGGCATTGTGAGGGTAATTTAATATTTTAATCTGACTTAACATTGTTGTTGCTGATCAGGCATATGCTTATGATAGTCGACAATGAGGAGTTTTACGAGCGAGAGAAGCCACTGTCGCTACAAGATATCAGATTGCTTATCATCATTCTCAAGCAAGTAAGTGTTATGACAGGTCTTATTGTTGTCTTGTAACTTTGATGTGATGAGTTTTAGGAGGTATCGTGAAGACACGTGCATAAAGTTCAAATACGCTACACAAAATTTTAAGACGTGATTAGCTAGATTGGCTTTGTGTAATCATATGGCTGCGTTGGTAGTGGTTGTTAAATTTCTTCACCAAAAATAGCATCTAATGTGCCATGCTTTTAATTTTCTAATTGTTCTTGTGTATGATGACTCTTTTGTTCAGGCTTTATGGCAGTTACTATGGGTGAATCCACTTACGCAGCCTAGCACGGGGAAATCTGTCTCCAACAACCTCTCAAAGAAGAACCCTGTTGGCTTGATTCAGAACAGGGCTGGGGTTGTAGTTGCTGAATTACTTTCACAGGTCATTGTTCATTTTATGGCTATGTTGACTGCGAGTCAGTATAACTTGGCAAAGGTCTTTGTTCATTTTTCCTTTTGTTATAATTTTTCCGCAGTTACAAGATTGGAACAACCGGCAACAATTCACTTCCTCGAGCGATTTCCAAGCTGATACAGTCAATGAATATTTTATCTCTCAGGTGACTCAACACTTCAGTTTCGTTTAGTGCTTGTTTCTATATCATTTTGAATGACTCGATTAATTTCTCTCCTACCTTTGCTGATATTGTTTTCCTTTCTCCAGGCAATAGCGGAAGGTACAAGAGCCAACTACATACTGATGCACGCTCCTTTCCTGATTCCGTTTACAAGCAGAGTCAAGATTTTCACAGTGAGTGGTTGTTAGGATGTGTATACATATACTTGCATGACTAATCTGGGTAAATGGGAGAAAAGATTGTATGTACTTATTCACTGATCACTTTGCTGCGGCTGTATTTATTTGCTGGACATATTTGTAGACACAATTAGCAACGGCCAGGGAGAGTCATGATCATGGATCTCAAGCCATTTTTGCTCGAAATCGGTTCAGAATACGAAGAGATCACATCTTGGAAGATGCTTACAATCAAATGAGTGCATTGTCAGAAGATGATCTCCGGGGATCGGTATGTTTTATCTCTTGCCTGGTATTTGTCCTCTTGCAGTTGTTTGTTCGCAGTTGCAACAGATGCGTTTATTCTTTCCTGTGTTTCTGAATTTTGTTTTCTGTTGTAATATTTTGTAATGCAAATAACTTCTGGATGTAGATCCGCGTGACATTTGTCAATGAACTTGGAGTTGAGGAAGCTGGTATTGATGGTGGTGGCATTTTTAAAGACTTCATGGAGAAAATTACCCGAGCAGCCTTTGATGTGCAATATGGGTTGTTTAAGGTCCGCATGTCTAGTTTTTACTCATGTTTTGTGGGTTTCATAATTTACCATGTAGCCTACCGTTTTTAAATCTTGTACATGCTTTCTTTCAGGAGACCGTTGATCACATGCTTTATCCTAATCCTGGATCAGGAATGGTACATGACCAGCATCTCCAGTTCTTTCATTTTCTCGGCACTCTTCTCGCAAAAGTATGTTTACATATAAATTTTATTAATTTGGCCGTTTTCTTTATTGAAGTTGATTTTCCATCTTTAAAGAATCGACTCATGAAATGTTTTCCCCGTTTTGTTGTTTCAGGCTATGTTTGAAGGGATTCTAGTTGATATACCATTTGCAACTTTTTTCCTCAGCAAATTAAAACACAAGTACTGTTAATTTCCTGTCATTTCATTTGTTAATCCCGCATAGACCTTCTGTAGACGTCGTAAAACTTCTATTTATCGTTGTCTAGGTACAACTATTTGAACGATTTGCCTTCTCTGGATCCTGAGTTGTATAAGCATCTTATATTTCTGAAGGTTAGTATTGGCACCATCTGTTTTCCTCTTATTATGTGGAGAACCGAGAAATATCTGTTTGTGTTCCTGGGATGGTTTTTGGATGTTCTTATTGGCTTTTTCTCTATCCACTACTTGCAGCGTTATAAGGGTAATATCGCAGAGTTGGAGCTTTACTTTGTTATTCTCAACAACGAATATGGAGAGAGGACAGAGGAAGAGTTACTTCCAGGGGGTAAAGACATGCGGGTTACAAATGAGAATGTTATAACTTTCATTCATCTGGTTTCAAATCATCGGTTGAATTTTCAGGTGCCGGCACTTTCTCTCTCCTTTATTTTAGCATATGCTTGAGGTCACCCATAACTTCAGATATCATCCCATTTTTTTTGTGTTGCAGATACGCCAACAGAGTTCTCATTTCTTGAGAGGGTTTCAGCAACTCATTCCAAAAGAATGTATCGACATGTTCAATGAACATGAGCTTCAGGTGCCAATGGATAAACATGCTCTGGATGGTTAAAATTTTGTGTCTATTACTGCTTTGCTAGTTGTTTACCTACCTTTTGTGGGGTTTGGTTGTAGGTTCTTATATCTGGTTCAGCTGATAGTTTGGATATTGACGACTTGCGTCAGAACACTAACTATACAGGAGGCTACAACGCTGTGAGTTCTTCTTTGCTGTCAGCAGAAATGCCATTCATTAAGTAATTGAAACAATTGTTATATGAACACATCGCTGTGTTTCTTGACAGGGACATTATGTGATTGATATGTTCTGGGAAGTTCTGAAAAGCTTCTCAACCGAAAACCAGAAGAAGTTCTTAAAGTAAGTCAATTTCACCCAAGTTATCACACGAGTCTTTTGTGTGTTTCTTCAACGGAACTGAGAAGGAACTAACATCTATCGTCTTTATTTACAGATTTGTGACAGGCTGTTCGAGAGGACCACTGCTTGGTTTCAAATACTTGGAACCTGCATTCTGTATACAGAGGTAACCTTACACAGGATTCATAATCATTTTGGTTTGAAGTTACACAAATCATTAAACATCATCGTCGTTTTGGGACTGTGTTTCAGGGCTGCGGGTAGCGCGAGTAATGAAGCAGTTGATAGACTACCTACATCAGCCACTTGTATGAACCTTCTCAAGCTTCCTCCCTATCAAAGGTTTGTCCTTCCCATAATATACAGCATCAGTGTTGGTTTTTACTCATTACGAGAAAACTTCATCATTTCTCTCGATTAACTTGTCTTGCACTCGATCCTATATAACTGGAGAAAGCAAACTTAACATCTCTTTTGTCAATGATGCAGCAAAGAGCAACTTGAGACCAAATTGATGTACGCCATAAGCGCAGAAGCAGGTTTTGACCTGAGCTGAGTATCTTTTGCGACTTTGTCGCACGGAGAAACAGATGAAAGACAAAGGGGGTGCTTGGTAGAAACAGAGATGAGGAAGAATCAAAAGCATGTTTCTTGGATGTGGAAAAAAAAACAGGAACTTTTTTTTCTTTTGTAATATATATTCAATCAAGGATGATGGTAAATATCTTTTGAGTGCATAATAATACATAGGAAAGGAAACGTAACATTTTGGTTTGGAGAATAATTGAACCATGTCATCAGATTTGCAAACAACACCAAATCCACACAACTAGACAAAATTATACAATCAAAGTCTTTATCTAACTTGATATAATCCTCTATATATGTCATGGTTGATTCGTGATCAATGAAACTTACTTCTTAACATTTACAACTAGATTTGGTGTTTGTTTTACAATATATATCCCCATATATTAAAAGATTTAATAGAATCATTACAATATTTGAGATAGACGACATGTGTCATCACCAGTCTTAGAATCCTTAGGAAACAAGTTGGTTCATCTAAATATATAATAAGTTTTATATTAAACTAATCATAAATTTATTATTTTTTTTTCATTCTTTCCTTAAATAAAAATTACGGAATTACCTATGATTATATTATAAATAAAAATTAATGATTTTGAATAATAAAAATTTGGTAAAAATTAGTGTATCATCTATCATATTATTTAATTTTAAATTAATAAAATAACTACATAACCATATAATAAAATTTTAGATTTTTCTACGTATGTTATTTTTTTTTTGAACGACTATAAATTACTAAAATTGTTAAAAGTTTTACTTTCAAATTTTTTTGATCCATGGTATAAGTTTTTTTGTTATGATAAGATACAAATGATTACAAAATCATATAAGTAAGAAATTTTATTTAATAAAATACACTGTAAAAGATATATATACAAAGTTATAATCCTAACTAAGCGTGATGTTGTTTGATCACAGTTTAACCATGGATTGGTTGAGGAGTTTTTTTTTTTTTTTCAGTTGCCATAGAGGAGAATGTTACTATACTCGCACATCTATAATGTGATTCTTTTTTTATGACAAAATATTTTAGTAAACCGAACCAATATATAAGCAAAATAGTTATTGTAGTCGATAATATATGAGGTGATTTAGCTATGATGCCAAAATGTTATTTAGAAATACCTATCACATAATTTTTTAGGGAAAATCCAAATTTTAAATATGAAACTTGAAAAGAAATTACGACTTCTATTTTAATAAAATAGATTAGATATCTTTTATCTTTACCTATAATTTCTACATCACAACATATATAATCAACATAGCGTAACAAAACTTTACATGAAAAAAAAATGAAAAAGTAAATATAAGAAACAAAGATATTAGGGATAAGTATTCCACATGGGAATTTTAAAATACATTAAATAATATATAAATGGTTAAGGTCAATCTACTAATTGTCAATTTATCTTAAGTTGGAAGCCCATAAAATTTATCATGATATCAGAACGGACCCAATATCCTGATCCATTAATCCGACCCGGAAAGTGGCCCGATCATCCCACGAATTGATGGCCCAATGAAAGGCTCAATTTCTTCGAGATAGCTAGAAAAGAGCATTATCTCGGAGGGGTATGATGGATTCCGTGAGACTAATGGTTATCATAGCCCATATCCTAAATACCCTAAATCCTTAATTAGTATAATCATACCTGACCGGGTATTAATGTCGTAATTGACTCGCTCGACCGTGTATAAATGTTTTAAAGTTCCGAGCATAACATTAAATAATATATAGAAAGTTAAGGTCAATCTAATAATTGCCAATTAGTTTTAAGTTGGAAATCCAAGAAACTTATCAAAAGAAAAACATATGTTATTACACCAGATAGTAAATGGAGTTTTGATAGGTCTATTTTTTATTGCCACCTTGTAGGTGAATGAAAGATACAAAAGAATCAAGAACTTAAAACGCTCGAAAAAACTGAATCAACGGTACACATTCTTCCGTACATCAAATTGCGTTGAGGAACATAAGCAGGCACATTTTGCTGTCCTTTAAGATTAGGTTCACAAGAAGATATACTATCAAAGGATTTAGAAGCAGCTTGAGATGCTAGCTTGTACGATTTAGAGGTCGCAAACGTTTGAGCTCCCTCGATGGCTTTAATGGCTGACTCATAACCTGTCACACAAGTCGTATATGGGGCCTTGAGCCTCGGATCATTTGTGGTTCTCATTAAGCCTTTCATCATGGCAAGATTTTTATAGGCAAACAACTGCGTCTTTTGGAGGACCAAGTCGACAAGACCACTTATGTCGAGGTTGAAAGTTTCTGGATCAGGGGCTAGCCAACCGGCGCAGAAATGGTCGTAGATTGGCGGTTTTGCGCAGAGTTGGGCAAGCACTCCTATTGTGACTTTGTCCCTCGGAGAAAAAGATGACGACGAAGGGGTAAATGATAGAAGAAGAAGGGAAAGAACTGAAATTAGGTCTCTTGTGACGCAAGAGAAAGCCATTGCCTTGAATGTGGTAAAAAGAGGTATGTGATTTATTTAGATCTTGGGGGTGGTTGTTTATCAGTAAACAGATTATATATAAGAGATAATCTCTCTCTATTTAGGAATGTGCAGATTAGTAAGAAAATAATCACATGAAGCTAAATTCATTGACTTGACTATATATGTAACACACTTTATATTTAGTACATCTATTAAAAAAATATTCCAAATTCATAACGGAATTAGTAAAAACGTATCTTAATAAATATATTGTTTACTAATTAATTCACCTTAAAGTTCTAGGGAAATTGCCACAATACCACGTTCATAATACCACTTTTCTTGTTTACACTAACCATTTTTATTCTCAGTTTTAATGAAGGGTAAAATACATCTATACCTTTAGGATTAACTAATTTAGACTTAAAGTTTAGAGTTGAGAAATGTAGTAAAGTTTTTGGAATATAAAAGTTAGGATTCTAATAAATAAATAAATAAATAAATATATATATATATATATATATATATAAATATTTTTTAAATTTTTTTTTTTAAAACAGTTTCAAACATAATTTTGATTTTCAAAAAGAAATTTTGGAAAAAATGGTTCGAAAAAAATTCAAAAACAAATTCAAAAAACATTTTACAAAATATTCGAATTTGAAAAAGTATAATTCGAAAACATAAAATATTATTTTCATTATTATTTTTTTATTTATTTAAAAATTATTTATTATATATATAGAGAACAAATGTATAAGACTATTTTGTTACTTAATGAAGAAAATATTTTTGAAAATGTCACTTTAGTGGTGGTAAAAATGAATAATAGTACAATGAAAGTGGTAAACACTAAATTTCTTTAAATTTTTATTAGCTGAAGGATATCTTTGTGTGTTTTTTTTAACATGACTGTATCAGTATATTACCATTTAAAATGTATTTTTGTTGTTATTTTGATTAAAGTTACAAATCAATTTGATATAAAGTAACACCTTTTTGGCAGGTACAATCTTGGTGAAGTAAATGAAATATTGACCCGATTATGTTTCTTTTATTGGCCACCCAAACTCGATGAATCACATTTGGTCATCTGAAATTATCACTGTAGTCAGATGTTTATTAGAGTAGGGGTTTTTTTTGTAGTACAATTATAAGAGTAGGTATCCCCTATATATTAAAAGAGAAACATTACAACATATTTTTGTAACCACATGTCATCACCACAATAAATTTAAAATCCTTAGAAAAATATGTTCGTCCATATAAATATATAATAAGTTTTTTATTAAACTAACCATAAATTAATCATAAATGTTCTTCATTGTTTCCTCAAATTAAAATCACGGAATTACCTAATGTGGCTAAAGTATATTTGACAATTAATGATTTTGAATAATAGTCTATTTTCTATCATTTTTAAAAATTTTAACTTATTAAAATAAATTAAACAACCACATTAACTATATAATAAAAAATTTAGATTTTTCGTATATGTTATATTTTTGAATTTTTAAAAATGAATATAAATGACTAAAGTTGTTAAAAATCTCACATTAAAATTTTTGTGATCCATGGTTTAAAATTTATGTTATAACAAGATATAAATGATTACGAAATTACATAAGTAGAAAGTTCCATGGGGAATTGCCACTAATATCACTTTCCTACTACCACTTTTCAACTTTACACTAACCACTTTTACCCTCATTTTTAATGAAGGGTAAAAGACATTTATAACCTTATTTATTGAAACATGAACATATTCTCCAACAAGAATAAATATTTAATATGTATATTAATATTATATATGTGTATTATTTTTTTTAAATAAATTATATGCCATATAAAATACGTAAGTATCTTAATTCCGAATTTACTTTGAATTTTTTTGATATACATTTTGAAAAATTATTGACAACTTAATATTTAGATTTTAAGCTTTGCATTGAATGTTTATAAAATTATAAATTACTAAAACTATTAAACATCCCACAATTTTTTTTATTGTTATCATTGATTTAATTTTTTTTGTTATAAAGAAATACAAATGATCAAAAATAATATGAGTATATAATATTTTTTAACAGATGTCAATATTAAACATGTACTATATATCTATGTTAATATCATTTAAACTTAATTTTGTACCTTATAAAATAGAAAACGTTGTTTGTCAGGATTAATAAAATTTATTTAAGTATTTGTACCAATTTAATTATATACGTAATAGTTACTAAATTTTTAATTATTCAATATATATTTATTATTTCATAATATGTAAAAAATATATAATACTTAAGAATAATTTATATATAATATTCATCCCGTGCAAGGCGCATGTCTTAACCTAGTTTTACTTTGGTTTCGGAACTCGAAGAGATCCAATAAAGTTCATATGAAAGAAACCCCCTAAATATTGCAAAGTGATTTCATGCATTTTACTTTTATGGCTTCTGTACATTCACTTTCACTAAATAAATAGGAGATGATATAGATTATGCATAAATGACATGGACAATTACATTTAATATTAATTTATATTTTTGGCAAACTTTCTAAAATATGATAATAGCTCATAGGGTATCGAAACACATTACAAATAAAAATATGAGACAAACCAAAGTAACCCAAAGAACAATTTTTTTTTTGAAAACCACCACAAATTTGATCTTTAAATCATATAAATCATTTCAACTGAGAAACACTACCTCATCTCAAAAACCTCTGCCACTCTTCAAGTTGAAAACTATGTCGTTATTAACTGATCTTGATTCAAATTACAAGAAAAAACAGAGTGACATGGTAGTGGCTCTTACTGGATCTAAACCGAACTTGGGACATAGGAGCGCATAAGTGGGTAGTGACAACCTTCCCCAAGCTCCACTCCACTTATTCTTGTAGTGTCCACCTTCTCCAAATATGCAAGCTGCGTTGTTGTATTCTCTATTATACTATGTGTTTTTATTTACTGTCTCTAAGAGTGAAAGTATCATTAGCATATAGGTTTCCATATACGTCAAACATATTCTTACCATATGGGTCTTCTGCTACTTCTTCATTATTTATTAGATTTGTTATTGCTCATAAAGAACAATCGCTCTCTCATCTCTTTCTTTTGGGTTGCTAATTTTCGTTTTAATCGTGGAGTTCATTTTTTTTTTCTTTTCAACACAAATCGTAGAGTTCATTGAATGTCATTTCTGTCTCTCTTTTTATTTGATCAAAATGTCATTTTTCTTTTACTCTGATTTTCAACATCAAATCTCTGATACCTCAGGACACCTCCATTCCCACTTATAATTTATTGCAAAACTAGAATAGGAAATAGAGTATGAACAAAAAATAAAAAATTTCTTCATTTATGTATTAATTACTTTTTTGTTTTTCACTACTCTATTTCCTACTCTATTTTACAGTAAATTATAGAGTAAAAATGAAGATGCTCTTATAAAACTCTATTTTTCTTCTAAAATGGAGTAAAAGTAGATATAGAATAAAAACGTTCCAACTCGAGTTGGCTTGAAACATTTCTTACTTCATATCCACTTTTAGTTCATTTTAAAGTAAAAACTGAAATTGGGTTGGAGATACCCTTAAAGTCTATTCTTTTGTATTTTTCTCTTAGTACTATCAAAATGTCATTTCTCTTTTACTCTGATTTTGTTGACGATTTGTAGCTTTTGAGAAAATTATAAATTGTTTGCATTAACTGCTCATGTGGATGATGGTGGTGATTAACAGCATTAGAACCTTCAGTCATAACAAAAAAAAAAAGAACCTCCATAGTCATAACAGATGTACAGCGAGAAGAGGAATGGTTGAACGGAAGGAAGAGGGAGAATCGGGACTATGATGATAGGTTTAACTGGTATAAACCTGTCGTGTTTTTTTTGTTTGCTTCGGGTCAGATTTTGGCACATCTAGGAATCTGTATATCAGTATATGTTTGTTGTTAGGTGGAGATATTGAGTACTCGATGTAATTATGAAACATTACACTGATGTCGTTGTTGCGTGGATAGTTACCTCTGGTAGAGAAAGGTCATATGCATTTTCCTTAATTAGTTTGTAATCTCATTGTTGAAGACAACAAAAGTTTCTCAACACGGAACCTTGAAAGACAAAATGTCAAGGTCTGAAGGCCTGAAGCGGCAATGATTCAAAGAACATACCAAGAAGGAGTCACCTTTGCTCTTGTTTGTCTAGTCCTAGAGTTGACCATGTTGTAACTACAAATAGGGATAGGGTCATGCTCTCTGCAATCTCAACAAAACTGGTCTTCTCCGAAAACTTAATAGAAATAATAAGTCAAGTATAACATACAATATGTGTTAAAAGTTATACTAACACATGCTCGCTTTCCTTGATACAAAAGCAAACAAACACCCAAAGATTCAGTTAGCTCTTCCAGCGACCTGTCTATCTCCATAAAATGTTCAGAGAGTTCGTATAGTTTTTTTTTTCTTACTATCACATCCACCGATATGTTTTCCTTTGATGAACACATTTGGAACAGTGCTCTGCCCTGTCCACTCAGATAAGCTGATTGTATCTCACCTCCATCACCTGCCAAAATTGTAAAATTAGCATGGGACGATATAATCCAGGTTTAATGACAGATATTTTAGTTTCTAACTCATCTCATCGAGCTCAAGCACTTTAAAGCGTGACAACAGCTGTTTCACCCTCTGACTATAACCACAGTAAGTTTTGCAGATGGAAAAGACTCAAGCTTTTAATCAACCAAAGACATCAGAGATATACACATAATAAAAAGATAGGAACTTTCAATGAGTAAAAAGACCTGAAGACAGCGACTGGTTACTCGGAGACGATCTCTTTGGTTTTGTTCATCACCACCTCCATCTCTGCTTCGTTCATTCTGTTTTCACTGATTATAGAACCCATCTCTTTCCTTTCCAAAACAGTATATATCTATCTCTTTTTTGAAGGAAACGGATGAGGCGACAATTCAATCCTGCAGATTGAGACAGATCTCATAATTCAATCCTAACAATCTTATCGATTAAAGACAGTTGTAATAGATAAGTCATGATAGATCAGAGATGGCTTTGCCTTTTCATCAAGGAAGAGAAGCATGATTCCCATGAATTCATAATTTTTTGTACGACCAAATACGTCACCTGGGGCATTCTTTTAATATTGGTACGAAGCCCATCATTCTTTTGACCCTACTTTTTAACATTCTTGTTTAAGCCCACCTAGAAAACTTATTAACACTTTTTGATCGTTTCTTGTTTGCACTTTATGATATGAAGCTTATTTCATGTCTCACAAAACTCGTTATTCCCAAGCCCATTTGGCATTAATCGCTTCTGAGTGATCCCAATACACAAATGACAAAATCATGTTGAAACAAAAAAATGTTTAATACTCATGTTTAAATGTGGGACCCACAATGATACACGTGTGGACACGGGAAAGAGCTACCTGTCCTATTATAATATAGGTACGAAGCCCATCATTCTTTTGACCCTACTTTTTAACATTCTTGTTTAAGCCCACCTAGAAAACTTATTAACACTTTTTGATCGTTTCTTGTTTTCACTTTATGATATGAAGCCTATTTCATGCTCACAAAACTCGTTATTCCCAAGCCCATTTGGCATTAATCGCTTCTGAGTGATCCCAATACACAAATGACAAAATCATGTTGAAACAAAAAAATGTTTAATACTCATGTTTAAATGTGGGACCCACAATGATACACGTGTGGACACGGGAAAGAGCTAGCTGTCCTATTATAATATAGATTTGACTTTCAGTATTGGTGGATATTTAATACCTTTTTTGCAGTTTGATAGTCAATTCATGGATTATATATTGACTAAAAATCTATCAGAATTAAAAAGAAATTAATGTTATATTCTCTGAATTCTTTTAATAATATTTTTTTCTTTTAATGTATACATGTTATTACTGTATATATATAATCAAATAAAGTAAAGAGAATTCACCAAACAAGAAAAATTAAAGCGAATATCTCTCAAAAAAAGATTTTAAAATCATCTCTAAAATGGTTATTACCATGAAAACTTTAATAATGTTTGTTTTCACTACTTTTTTCATTATATCTTATGCTGATTCACTTGATTGTCCATATCCTCCAACTGCGGCTACCATTCCTGCTGATTATCCAGGTAATCATTTATAACTTTATAGGTACGATTTTATCAATTTTGATTAATATTCATATTGGTTCAATGATTTTGTTCATATAAATAGGTTACGGACCTATAGTATGCTTCAGACTCACTAAGCCGTGTTTATCTGGAGGATGGGGAGAGTGCCAAAAGCTTTGTGACGAGCGGGGTAATGTTGTACATCAGTGTAGTCAGGATGAATGTTATTGTGAAAAATTAAGTATGCCTCGAACATAAAATAAACATCAATATCTTTTATGCATTTTTACCAATAGATGATAAGAATAAAATAAATAAATTTAATCAAATTGAAATAAATAAAAGAAAAATAAATAACTTTTTTTTATCAAATTGAAGTTAGTTTGGTTATTCTTCTTCCTTTCCAGAATAATGTATGTTTTAGTGTTTTTACACATACTAAAACATGCTAATAAATGTATTATTTTTTGTGATTGGTTATATTTATATCCCTTAATTTCTAGTCAATCAAAATTCAACAAACACAATTAATATCTTTGAAAATACAATTTACAATTATTATATGAATTGAAAATGTGAAATATAAAATTTTTAGATACAATTTTTTTCTAAAACATGGATTATATTGAAACAAATAGTAATATATAACCAAAAGCTATGACTCATTCTATAACCAAAAAACTTAGTTTTAAGTAATAAACGAATTTAATAAATTAAATTTATCACCTATAATGTTCTGTAAACTATATTTGAAAACTCTCTAAAATTATATTTTAAGCATAATATTACTATTATTTAATTTAGGTTATTTTAATCATAATATATGCTAAACCAACTTAAATTATATTTACAATAAGACCATCCTAAACCGGTTAATAAACTAAAAACAATACTAAACCAACATGAACCAATACCTGATTCGGCGAGGAATGAAGTGTTTCGTGATAAACGCTTGAATGATTATTAACTGTAATGGTTTGATCATGAAAGAGTTAGTATGAATATTAACAATAAAATTATAGATTAGATTAATTTAAATTTGTAAGAATACCTTTGAGTCTATGAAAAGCAATTCAATTCTCATTAATAAGTTTAGCTTTTGAAAGTTGCGGGTTTTCCAACAATAAATCCACCTAACAAAAAGTTCGTTGTTATAAAAAACCTCCTTCAAGGTCATTAAAGGTTTTTGGGACGGTAAGAGTTGATGTTGGAACCATTTTTTTGCTCGAGTGCTTTGAAGTTTTCCTTGATAGTGTGAGGTTGATGTTGATGGAATATTGAGTTTTATAGGGACTTTCTTGATGTAAAACTATACATTTTTATTTTTATTTTTGTTTAATGTGGTATTTCCATTTTTATATAATTTACTACCATTTAAGATAGATGTACATTTTAAGATAGATGTTTAAATCATAATGTACTTTTTCCATTTTTTAAAATGTTTATTTCCATTTCTTATATTTTTATTTACGTAATATCTATATTTTATATTTTAAAATAGATATTTAAATCTTAATGTACTTTTTCCATTTTTTTAAATTGTGTATTTACTTATATTATATATTTTATATTTTAAGATATATGCTTAATGCTTAATGAACTTTTTCCATTTTTAAAATAAAATTGTGTATTTACTTATTATTATATATATAATTCATATATTATATATTTACATTATTTACTTATTATTTATTTTCATGTATATGTATTTCTATTTCTTGTACTTTTTATTTACTTAATATCTCTATTTTACATTTTAAGATAGATGTTTAAATCTTAATGTACGTTTTCCATTTTTTAAAAATTGTATATTTCCATTTTTTATACTTTCTATTTACGTAATATCTAAATTTTAAATTTTAAGATATATTTTTAAATCTTAATGTAATTTTCCATTTTTTAAATTGGGTATTTACTTATATTATATATTTACTTATTATTTATTTTTCTTTATATTGTGTATTTCTATTTCTTATACTTTCTATTTACTAATAATTTTATAATTTAAGATAGATTTACATTTTAAGATAGATGTTTAAATACTAATGTACTTTTTCCATTTTTTTAAATTGTGTATTTCTTTTTCTTATACTTTCTATTTGCGTAATATCTATATTTTACATTTTAAGATAGATGTAATTTAAATCTTAATATACTTTTTCCATTGTTTTTAAGTTGTGTATTTCTTTTTCATATACTTTCTATTTACTTAATATCTATATTTTACATTTTAAGATAGATGTTTAATAATTAATGTACCCTTTCCATTTTTTAAAAATTGTGCATTTACTTATTATTGTATATATAATTCGTATATTTATAATATTTACTTATTATTTATTTTTCTATATATTGAGTATTTCTCGTTCTTATACTTTATATTTAGTTAATATCTATATTTTATATTTTAATATAGAAGTTTAAATCTTAATGTATTTTTCCATTTTTAATGTAAAACGACAATGTTTAATAGAAGAACTTGAACAAATAGTCAAATAGTTATATTTATGGTTTTTTTTCTTTTTTTATAAAATGGTAATGTTACATTATGGAGATAAGCCGTTTGATCAAAAAAACATATGTTTAATGTAGTTTTTCTTTTTTTTTTATGTTGTATGTTTACATATTTTTGTTATTTTTAAATGTAAAATGGTAATCTTACATATGTTTAATGTAGTATTTCTATTTTTTATGTTGTATGTTTACATATTATTTCTTATTTTTGAAGTTTTATATAATTTTTTTTTTACAAAATAGCATGTTACATTATGGAGATAAGCCGTTTTTTTAAGTGAAAAATGGTAATCTTACATATGTTTAATGTAGTTTTTCTATTTTTTATGTTGTATGTTTATATATTATTTTTTAAACATAAAAATGTAAAATGGTAATCTTACATATGTTTAATGTAGTATTTCCATTTTCTATGTTGTATGTTTAAATATATTTATTATTTTCGAAATTATATATAATGTTTTTTGTATTTTTTTATAAAACGGTAATGTTACGTTATGGAGATAAGCCGTCTTTTTTCAAGTGAAAAATGGTAATCTTACATATGTTTAATGTAGTTTTTCCATTTTTTATCCTGTATGTTTACATATTATTTATAATTTTTGAAAATTAGTAATATTAAAATGTAAAACTATATTTTATGCCACGTGTCATCTTTCGGGAGAAGTTTTTTTTGCTGATGTGAACGCTCTATGGAGCCTCAAAAGATCCCTTTTATTAGTATAGATAAAACGGTAATATTATATTAAGTAGATAAGCCGTCTTTTTTCAAGTGAAAAATGGTATTCTTACATATGTTTAATGTAGTTTTTCTATTTTTCTATATTGTATGTTTACATATTATTTATAATTTTCGAAAGTTAGTAATATTAAAATGTAAAACTATATTTTATGCCACATGTCATCTTTCGGGAAAAGTTTTTTTTGCTGATGGAGACGCTCTATGGAGCCTCAAAAGGTCTCTTTTACTAGTATAGATTCGTATATTTTGTATTTTGTTATTCTAATATTATAATAGATGTTTAATCTAATATTTTTATATCGTATATTTACTTATTATTTATTTCACTATACATTTTTCAGATATATGCTTAGTTTAGTTTTTCCATTTTTATATTATATATTTACTTACTGTTTATCTTTCTTATCTTGTATATTTATTTATTCTAAATTTCTTGTTTTTATATCAATGATAATATTACGATATATATTTAATGTAATATTTTTATTTCTTATATACTATATTTACTTAATATTTATTTTTTCTTATATTTTATATTTATTTATTCTAATATTACGATAATTATACAATATAATATTTCTATTTTTATGTTGTGTATTTAGTTATTATTTATTTTATTATACATTTTTTCAGATAGATTTTTAATTTAGTTTTTTTTCATTTCTCAATTGTATCAAATGATAAATTATGATAGATGTTTAATGTAATATTTATATTTCTTATATTGTATATTTATTTATTTATTTATTTTTTCTTATATTGTATATTTACTTATTATTGTTTAATGTAATAATTATATTTCTTATATTATATATTTACTTATTATTTATTTTTCTTTATATGTATATTTATTTTTTATTTTTTTTATTAATGGCACGTGTCATCTTTTAGAAAATGTTTTTTTTTTCCGCTGATGTGGACGCTCTATGGATCCTTAAAAGCTCTGTTTTATTAGTATAGATACATTTTTCAGATAGATGTTTAATATATTTTTTTTATTTTAATTATATATTTACTTATTCTAATTTTCTTGCTTTTATATTAGATGATAAATTATGATAGATGTTTAATGTAATATTTCTATTTCTTATAATGTATATTTACTTTTCATTTATTTTTCCTTATATTGTATATTTACCTATTATTGTTTAATGTAATATTTATATTTCTTGTGTTATATATTTACTTATTATTTATTTTTCTTTATATGTATATTTATTTTTTATTTTTTGTTAATGTCACGTGTCATTTTTTAGAAGAATTGTTTTTCGCTGATGTGGACGCCCTATGGAGCCTTAAAAGCTCCCTTTGAGTAGTATGATAGATGTTTAATATAGTTTTTTTATTTTTTAATTATATATTTACTTATTCTAATTTTTTTGCTTTTATATCAGATGATAAATTATGAATCTATGATAGATGTTTAATATAATATTTTCTATTTCTTATAATGTATATTTACTTTTCATTTATTTTTCCTTATATTGTATATTTACCTATTATTGTTTAATGTAATATTTCTATTTCTTATGTTTTATATTTACTTAATATTTATTTTTCTTTGTATGTATATTTATTTTTTATTTTTTGTTAATGCCACGTATCATTTTTCGGGAGAAGTTTTTTTTGCTGATGTGGACACTCTATGGAACTTCAAAAGGTCCTTTTTATTAGTATAGATAGAACACAATTAAATGGATTAATTATTAATATAATCTGAACCTCCAATTACTCCATAGTTACTCCAATTTTTATTTTTTGGAACAACTCCATAGTTGCTCCATAATTGTCGGAATCTCCAGGGTGTCTTTGTATATTTATACACCAAGAGTAATATTTGAACCCAACTTGTGTTCAACGGAGCAAAAAAATATAACCGAACCAAATGATTAAATCTGGAAGTAGAACCGATATTGGAAAAACCAACAATGAAACCACACTGAATTTGGTTTACTCAATTAAAAATGGGTCAAGCAAACCAACGATCAAACCCGATGAACCATAATTGGTTACTTGAGCATTTCAAATTGTTACAATGGAGTGGTAAAGTATATTCTTTGAGCTCATCCCATATCAACGAGAAAGTAAAAAAAAAAATCAAGGTTTAAACCAAAATATAAAACCAAACCAAATATAACCAAAACAACTCCGGTTTAAGATCTCGATTTGGCCTAAACAGAACCAAAACTAAACCGTGATTTTACCTTCTACATGTGAATGGGCTTGTCGTAGGTAGCCATAGCAGCTTCCTTGATAGCCTCACTCATTGGATTAGCGTGACAGACTCTAGCAATGTCTTCACTAGACGCATCATAGTTAGTCGCCAGAACGGCCTCATGGATCAACTCTCCTGCCTTAGCATAATGTGAACTCCCAAGATCTTGTCCGTCTCTTTATCAGCCAAATCTTGACCAATCCCTCTGCTGTATCGATAGCCTTGGCTCTGCTATTAGCCATGAACGGGAACTTCCCAACTCGGTAGCTCACACCGTCTTTCTTCAGCTGCTCCTCGGCCCCGCATGTGAGTTTCATCATCCGTCTAGTAGAGGTCTGTTTAACTCTATGGACAGTCAAAATTTTAAATGAGGTAACGAGAGATGAAAGTATTTGGATTCTTGGCGAAGTTCCAAGACATTAGTTTAACTAAGAAGTTATGTATTTATTGGTTTTAAGTTATAACACCAGACAGTGACAACTAAATATATGAAAAAAAAATTCAATAATACTAATTATAAACTATTTTTAGTCAATTAAACACAAAAGAACACCTCAGTGTAATCATTTAAGAAAATAGATAGATATATAAAAATATTTATATTACATTGAATTTTCTTGTATTGTTTAAAATTATGTTTTAAAAGAAATAATATTTCTTTTTTCTAATATAAAATTATCTTTGTAAAATGTTTTTAATGAAATCACATTATATACAAATTTCTATTTTTCATTTAAGAAAATATAGATATAAAGGAAGTATTTTATTACTTTAAAGTATATTTTAAGTTATTAAAAATATTTTTAAATGTAATGTTACTATTTTGTGAACTTCCCTTTTTATGAAATCATATTCTATATACAAATATTTTCTTTTTTCAATTTGTTTTTTTTACTTTATAAAAATGTTCCTTTTTTATTATATGTGTTTGAAATTTTTTAAAAAGGAAACTAAATAAAAAATTAACAATCTCTATAGTATTATTTGAGAAGTCAGTTTCATATGCGTCGTTCTCACGTTAACTTTCACGATGGTTGATTACACTGATACCCTTAATGAATTAAAATATTACATTTAAAATACTATTATTTATTTAGTTTCCTTTTTCAAAAAAAATTCACACACATATGCATATAATAAAAAGGAAATTATTTTTTAAAATTTAAAAACTGAATTGAATGTAATATTACTACTTTGTGAACTTTTCCTTTTTTATGAAATCATATTATATATACATATATTTTATTTTTTCAATTCGTTTTTTTTACTTTATAAAAAACTTTCCTTTTTTATTATATGTATATGTGTTTGAATTTTTTTAAAAGGAAACTAAATAAATAATAGTATTTTAAATGTAATATTTTAATTCTTTAAGGGTATAAGTGTAATTAACCATCGTGAAAGTTAACGTGAGAACGACGCATATGAAACTGACTTTTCAAATAATATTATAGAGATAAATAATGTTTGGAGGTGGTAGCAAAATTTTAATTCCTATTGTGTATGATCCTGTTGTGGTTTAATGAATATATTGCACCTGATTTTTTTCTCTATCTTTAAGTGACTTGTTGACTTCATTTTGAAACTGTTAAATATTAAAGATGAAGTATCTCACATCGAAAATTTAATGATACATTAACTAATATATAAAAGGTTAAAGTTAATCCACTAACCACGAAGGGGTGTCAAAATGAGCTAACTACCTCAATTCAGCTCAGTTCATAGTAAACTCGAATATTTCATGAGCTAACTTAGCTAAGCTCATTTATCATATGAGCTTTCATATGTAAACTCGAACTCAGATCATCTAGATCATGAGTTAAATGAGCCAACTCGCGATCAAATATAAAAATAATTTAAAAAATATATTTCAAAAATTAAATATTAAAATTCAAAACATTAATATTAAATACTGAATAAAACCTAATAATAAATTAAATAAAAGTTAAATTAGTGATCCAAAAATCTATTACACTATGAGGCATAAGATGATTCACCCTCAAAGTATTCATCTACTCAAATCATAAAGAATAAGATAAGACAAGCGCCTTGCACAGCGTGAATTTATATGAAAATTATTTAAGAAATATCTTATGGAAAAATAAAATTTATATTCTCGAACGAATTAATATTTTTAACCCTTAAACAATTTTGTAAATTGTTTTTGTTAATTACATAGCTTGTGTGCTTTGATAGTAAAAAAGGTGTTGGATATTGGGCTTAAACATATGGTTGTTGGATATTGGACTTACACATGTAGTTCAATTGACAAATACGCAGCCCACAAAATAAAAGATGTTTTCTGATTGGTTGATTTTTAAGCTACATGGCATACTTCCCAACTAAATGTATTTGATTTTTAGTATTTGTAGAAATTTAATACTCTTTTTGCCGCTCCATAGTTAATTACTGGATTATATATTGACTAGAATCTAGGAGAATTTAAACAGAAACTTTTCTTTTGTCAACAATTCAAAAGGAAATAATGTTAGATTCTCTACAATCTTTGAACAATAATTTTTTCTATTTTAACGTATACGTGTTATTATTGTATATATAAACAGAAAGTAAAGAAGAATTCACCAACAAAAAAAAAACTTAAAGCAAATTTCTCAAAAAAAGTTTTAAAAATCATCTCTAAAATGGTTATTACCATGAAAACTTTAGTCATGTTTGTTTTCACTACTTTTTTCATTATATCTTTTGTTGATTCACTTGATTGTCATCCTCCAACGGCAGTTACCATTCCTGCTAATTCTCCAAGTAATGATTTATAATTTTGTAGGTACGACTGTATCATGTTTGATTAATATTCATATCAGTTCCAATGATTTTTTTTCATATAAATAGGTTATGGATTAAGTATGGGTACAATAATATGCTTCAGACTCACAGTGTCATGTTATTCTGGAGGCTTCGTACAGTGCAAAAGGATTTGTGAGGTGCGGAATTATTATTACAAGCAGTGTAGTCAGGATGAATGTTATTGTGAAACAATAAGTAAGCGTCGAAGATAAAATTGTTTGATGTTTGTTTGAAATAAACATCAATAGCTTTCATGCATTTTCACCAATAGATGCTAAAAAATAAAATAAATAAAGTTTATCAAATTGAAATAATTTTTTTTGAACAACCTCAAATTGAAATAAATAAAAGAATAAAATAAAAAAAAAGGAAAAAAAAGAAAGAAGGTCTATGGATCTTTTTCTCTCATCTCTCTCTTCTCTCTAGACTGTTCGACAAACTTTAAGCATTTGGTGGCCAGCCAGTGGCGGACCCAGCATGCATTTTAACATGTGTCATACTATTATTAGAGTTAAAAATCACTTAAAAAAATATGATTTATATGGGTTTGTACTCAAGTTAAGGAGTGTCAGCCAACAATACTTTAACCAAAGTATCTATTTTGTTAAGGTTAAAATCTAACTTCTATAATTTAACCTGGTGCAAGTGACATCCCTACTGTACACATAGGTCAGCCGCTGTGGCCAGCCACTTTTTATGTCTGCGCCATTCTTTTCCTTTTGTTTTTTTTTTCTGATCTTTGATCAGATTTTTTCTTCGGCGTTTGTCCGATTGTAAATTTCCGGTTGTGAATTTTTTTTTTTAGTTTTTTGTTGTTGTTGTTGTTGTTGTCGTGTGTTCTTAATATTTCTGTGAAGCAATACCTTTAAATTCCAGAAATTTTCCGGGTTTTCTTCTTTTATTATCAGTTTGCTTGAGATTTCTGTCAACAGAGAGTAATCGATTTCTTCATAATCCGTTATATGGAATGAAGTTTCTTTGAGTGATTGGAAAATCAAGGTTTTTGGGTCAATCAGGTTGACTTGATGCAAGATAATTTCTGTTTAATGCGTTTCAAAGTATATTTTGATGCATTTTTCGACCCCAACATTTTATGTCGTGCCTTTTTATATCCAAACAAATCACCAGTGCAAAATCATATCTAAACTAAGAATTTGTTTAAATTTTCGATCCAAACTTCAATTCGTAGCATAAAAACTTGGATTCACTAACATCGCATTAGTCAACTGTTATTAGATAAAACGACATCATTTTGTAATAATTTTCTTAAAAAGTTATGTTTGATAGAAATCAAACCATGGTCCTACAGACATAATACAGTATCACTTACCATTGTTCCAGGACAATTTTATTTTTCCTTATTAGATTTAAAACATCTATATTTTGATTTGTATATTTTAAGAGAAAAACTATTTTTATTTACAAAATTTATTCATTACAAATGATAATTGCATTAATAATTTATGTAGTCTAAGATTTTTTACACTTTTACAAATGAAATAAAACTAAAAATAACAATTCATAAATTATTCAATCTAATTTTAAAATGAAATTTCTTAAATAATTATTTAATTTAAATATTTAAATCTAAGAAATGTATATATAATAATAATTATATTGTTTTCTAAAAATTCATAACTTAACTTTTAAATTTGTATACACTGCTTATTTTAAAATTTAGTTTTGATTTTCTATGACAAAATATAATCACTATTATATGTATATTTTTAAAATTGAAATATTTAAAATTAGATAACTATTTGAGAAATGTTATTTTAAAATTAGATTAGATAATTTGTGAAATATAATTTTAGATTTATTACATTTGTAAGAGTGTAAAAAACTTGAAATATATAAATTGTTGATCCAATTATAATTTGTACTAAATAAAAATTTTAAACAAAACTAACTTTTTCCTTAGAATATATAAATCCAAAATATAGATGGTTTAAATCTAGTAAAAAAACAATAGAAGTGTCATAGCATAGTGGTAAGTGAGACTATGTTATATCCGCGCGACCATGGTTCGATGCCGATCTAATGTAACTTTTTAAAATTTTCCTACATTACAAAGCAACGTTGTTTTATCTGACATAACGGTTGACTAACGCGGTGTTAGTCAAAGTAGGTTTTCATGCTACATATTGAAGTTTGGGTCGAAAATTTAGATAATTTTTAGTTCATGTATGATTTTGCACTTATGATTTGTTTGGATATAAAACAGCACAACACAGAATATTGGGGTCAAAAAAGCCTTTTTTTTTATAAAACCTATCGGCTGATCCGATTAGCCTCGGAAGGAACGCCCTTAGTGCTACAGAGTGGACTAACTACCACACTGTATGATCCAAGTTTGGAATATCTTCCGACTAATGCCAAAAGGTGAACTGATCATCTGTTGCGATCTACCATGTAAACCACTTGGACCGAAGCCCAAGCCTACACTGACCAAGTGGCGATAATTTAGTTCCCAAGTAGTAACGAACCTAAGATGTGGGTACACACTAAGCTCCAAGAGATTTCCTTTAAATTACCACCCCTTAGTTAATCAACTGGTGAAAAGAATGAGTTCAAAATATCATCTTGTGACCATCACGGAAAGTTTGTAGCAGTATTTCGACGCTGTGCAGCAGTGGAAAGGGAGATTGAAGCCAGTTTAAGTGTGGTAGCGAAATGGATCGGTTCTGGGAAAATAAGTGGCGCCGACATGAAGACTCTAGGCTCTACACGTGTTGTTGGATATTAGGTATCGTTACATTTGTTTTAACTAGTCTAGTCTTAACCCATGGGGTCTTAACACTTGTTCCGTTTGTTGGTATATTAAAATAGTATTATGTTTTATGTGGATCTTAGTCTGCAGTGCCCGAAACAAGTTCAAAAATATATTTTACACGATATATTTTTAATAATAATATATATATATAACACTCAAAAGTTTTAAATTATTACATAAATGTTTTCTAAATTTTCTTCACCAAAATTTTATAAAATAAAATTTTTAAATCATTAACAAAAAGTATGAATTTGTAATATAAATACAAAGATATAAATTTTTGATTGAAATGTTGATATCTGTAAAAAAATGTAAATCTTAGCATTTAAATTAACTATAATAAACTATATATTGAAAATATTATATTTTCTTTATCAAATTCTCATAAATATATAAAATAAATCTAACTCATAGCATATAAAAAAAAGACCAATGTGATCAAATATTTACCGTTTTTTAGAAGTAGAATCTTTATAGTTTTATTTAAAATATAGCAAAAATGATCACAAACCTAGTTACTTTAAACAGAAGTCCAATTTAAATTCAAATAAAAATAAAAATCTAACTTAGAGAATATTTTAACTACCATGTAAAAGTATTTTTTTGTAATTTGAGGCCCTAAAAATTTCTATAAAATTTGGGAACCTTAGGGAAATATTTCTACAAAATTTGGGAACCTTAGGGAAATGTCTTTTTCAAAAGCCTCTAAATACGGCTATGTTAGTCTGTACTGCTACTCCGATACCCATGTAGGTTTAATAAAACTATTGACATAAAAGAATAAAATAAATAAATTTTCTCAAATTTAGATTCTTTTAGAAATTTAAAGAAAATAGGAAACTAAGTACATTAATTAACCTCCCGAGCCACACCTTTTTGGCAGCGAATAGATGATGTCCAATTAAAGTCTGAAACTTGTTCTAAAAACAAAAATCTCCATCGGAGCATCTCTAAAAGCCCATTTATTTTAAAGTTTGACAAAACTTCAAATGTAAGGTTTGAGTGTGTTTATCTCCAAAAACAAAATCTTATATCAAACCTTAAAACTTTTATATTTTACATAACAGTCCTTATATTTAACAAAACTTAACTAAAAGCATAAATCTTTTATAATAACTATAAAGTATAGAACAAAAGTATTATAAACAAAACTAATAAATAAAATATTATATTAAAATGTTCCATGTAAAAACATACAAATTAAATTAAATTTAAATAAGTTACATAATTATTCAGTATTATGACTTCCATAATGATCACATATATGATCAATTAAGACATTTTGAAATGATAAATGAACTTTTTTGTTTTGTATCTTGTGTTCAGTTTTTTTTGTATTTTGTATTTTGTATTTATTTGATGTAATACTATTTTTATATAATATTTGTCGTAGTGTTAATAAAATATTTTGTATTAAAAATGACTTAAATGATCAAACAAGAAAGTTATTAACAGTATTTAAAAGTTACAAAAGTTAAAAGATTAGAAAGTAAAAAACTTTAAATATAAAGTTGTGTACAGTGAAACCTTATATTCGAAGTTTCACTGTACAAAACCATAAAATTTATGGTTTTAAAGTTATTTTTGTAATGCAAAAAATTTTATATTTAAAGTTATAATAGAGATTTTGGAGATGCTCTTGGAGCAAAGATCCTTGCAACACTTTCGTACTTTTCTTTGTTAACCTTGTCTACAAAACATTTATTTTATAATTTTAATACACTCTTGACTCTCCTCAACTTGAGTTTCTCCAAAATCTGCAACGTTAATTTAATTTTAAAATAACTATTTTAATTTTTATATAAATTTGTGTATTCAATTATTCAACCTGGTTAAGTTTGGTTATGTTGGTTTTCTTTGTTTTGAAATTAATGTATGAATTAGAATCTTATTTTATATATGCTTGGTTCCATTTTGAACATAAAAATAAAAATATTTATATTGATAATCAGTATACTTAATACTATTATATCAGTAAAAATACTGATCACCTAAGCGTTATAAAAAGACTGCTTTCTATCTTAATCAGACTCGGTTCAAAAAAATTGTAGATCTTGTGCTTGAAAAAAACAGTAATTTTTTTTTGTTAATAATGAAAAGCAATAACAACATTTAACATAGTAATTATATAAAATATGCAAAATTTGAAATTAAACACTACTAACTTTTTTTTATATTGTAAATATTTTTTTGTGCCAGCACAGTCACCTAGTTTGAAATTTGAATCCTAAATGTTTTGCGTAAGAACATTAATGAACTTTTGATAAACCATTGAACCAAAAAACGTCCACTCTTTTTTTCTTTTTCTTTTGAACGGCATCAAAAGACTTTCACAATAAACATTTATTTTATAAGACAATGGAGTAAAATTTATTTGTATATTATTTTAAAAAAAATCCTGTTTGCTCATTCCTTATTTTTTTTACGTAATATCCGGTAGCCTTTTTAATCAACATACAATGATTTCGGAGACCAGCTCTGATCTATATTTGAAACCCAAAGCGTGCTAAGTTTTGAATAAGAAATATATATATAAAATAGAAACACTGGCCAGACAAAAAAAAAATAGATTTGTACAACAATTTATTATCAAGAAAATATGTATAAGAAAATCATATAAGAATAATTCGCCCCACATAAAAGTATGCATCTTTTAGGAGAGGCAGGATTTTCATTCTTGCTTGGCAAAATTGCAAGAGGAACAAATAGGAAATGAATGTAGAGGAATAGAATTGCAGGAATAGTAGGGAATAGTTGTTCCATCCCATATTTAACAAGGAATTAATTTGTTCTTTATTTCTCTACAAAAAAGGAATGGTAGGGAATGAGAAGAAAAAAATATTCCTTATGAATGGTGATTTTTTTAAGGAATATTAGGGAATACATTTGTTCCTCATCGTTCCTTGGTTACCATTCATACCTATAGTAAGTTACACTGAATTTATGCATTTATTTTGTTACAATAGCATTTAATACTATTTGCCTTATTTCAAAACTTTGGAGAAAACCATACCAGTGCTACACATTCTTTCAAACATCACTACGCGACGCGAAAAATAAGCAGGTATTGGCTGTGCTTCAATCAAGGTTTCACAATCAGATATAGCCATCATCGCTTTATAAGCCGCCATATATGCTAAGAAGTATACCTTGGAGCTGGCATATCCTTTTGCTACCTCGATCCCTTTAGTGGATTGTTCATAATCTGTCAAGCAAGACCCATATAGCATCTTGAGATTTGGATCAGTTGTGGTGTTCACTAAGCCTTTCGTCAACTTTATGGTCCTGAACCCAAACCCTTGGATCTTTTCGATGACCATACCGAGAAGACCGTGTAAGTCGAGGGTTAATGTTTTTGGGTCGGAGATCAGCCAAGCGGTGCAGAAGTTTTTGTAAAGTGTCGGTTTTGAGCAGAGTTGGACGACTAATTCTTTTGTGACTTTGTCACTTGGAGTATAAGATGAGCACAAAGGGGTGATTGATATGAGAACGAGGACGAGAAGAGGAAGAACCGAGAACATTTTTCTTGTCATGCAAGAAAAAACCATGTTTCTTATGTAGAAGAATGGTTATGCGTGTTCTTAAATGTGTATGGGGGAGTGTACTTTATTGCTTTGTAATATATACTTATCGTTGTCAAAAAAAAATAATATATATATATACTTATCAGCTTTGAGGGGTGTGGTAAAAGTTTTAAGTCATATTAAGAATCTTGGTGAGGTTTAATATAATCTTTGACCTGATTTGTTTCTTTTATTGAATTGTTTAATCAATTTAAAGAATAAGACCAAGAAGGAAAGTATCTAATAATTAAGCAGAGAAAGCTGGACAAGCATTCTGTATTTTCCATTAATCGATTTTTTTATACTACAAAGATAAGATCATCATAAGTAGAATTTCTTAAGAATATACAGCACAATTTACGGGATTAATTATTAATATAATCTGAACCTCCAATTACTCCATAGTTGCTCCAATTTTTATTTTTTTGGAACAACTCCATAATTGTCGGAATCTCCAGGGTGTCTTTGTATATTTATACACCAAGAGTAATATTTATACACCAAGAGTAATATTTGAACCAAACTTGTGTTCAACATAATTAGCAAAAAAATATCTTAAGCGCATAATCGAACCAAATGATCAAATCTGGAAGTAGTACCTATATTAGAAAAACCACAATGAAATCACATTGAATTTGGTTTACTCAATTAAAAAATGGGTCAAGCAAACCAACGATCAAACCCGATGAACCATAATTGGTTTACTTGAACATTTCAAATTATTACAAAGGAGTGGTAAAGTTATATTCTTTGAGCTCATCCCATATCAACGAGAAAGTAAAAAAAAAAATCAAGGTTTAACCGAAAATATAAAAACCAAACCAAATATACCCAAAACCACACGGGTTCAAGATCTCGATTTGGCCTAAACAGAACCAAAAACTAAACCGTGATTTTACCTGTGGAGCTTCTTCTACATGTGAATGGGCTTGTCGTAGGTAGCCATAGCAGCTTCCTTGATAGCCTCACTCATGGTGGGATGAGCGTGACAGACTCTAGCAATGTCTTCACTAGCCGCATCGTAGTTAATCGCCAGAACCGCCTCGTGGATCAACTCTCCCGCGTTTGGCGACATAATGTGAACTCCCAAGATCTTGTCCGTCTCTTTATCAGCCAAAATCTTGACCAATCCCTCTGCTGTATCAATAGCTTTGGCTCTGCTATTAGCCATGAACGGGAACTTCCCAACTCGGTAGCTCACACCGTCTTTCTTCAGCTGCTCCTCGGTTTTACCCACAGATGCAACTTCAGGGTATGTGTAGACAACGCCAGGGACCTTGTCGTAATCCACGTGTCCGTGTTTGCCTGCTATAAACTCAACGCAAGCCACACCGTCTTCTTCGGCTTTGTGAGCCAGCATTGGTCCTGGAATCACATCTCCAATAGCATAAACGCCTGAAACGTTGGTTGAGAACCTCTCGTTCACGAGGATCCTCCCTACTTTGTCAGTTTCAACTCCGATTTTGTCGAGATCAAGTCCAGATGTGAAGGGAGATCTTCCTGCTGAGACGAGGACAACATCAGCTTCGAGAGTAGTCTGGTCTCCACCTTCTGCAGGCTCCACTATGAGCTTGACGCCATCTCCTGAAGAATCAACGCCAACTACTTTAGTCTTGAGCATGAACTTCATCTTCTGCTTCTCCAACGAACGTTGAAACTGCTTGCGGATTTCGCCATCCATAGAGGGCACAATATCAGCTGCAAACTCAACAACTGTGACCTCTGATCCAAGCCGTCCCCACACAGAACCCATCTCAAGACCAATGTAGCCAGCGCCAATGACGATCAGCTTCTTCGGTATCTCAGACAGAGACAGTGCTCCTGTCGACGAGACAATCTTCTTTTCATCGATAGTGATGCCGGGCAAAGACTTGACATCCGAGCCAGTTGCAACAATGATATGCTTCCCTTTCACAACGGTGGTTTCTCCATCGGTTGTCTCCACAGAGACTTCAGAAGGGGAGAGGAACTTGCCGTAGCCCTTAACGTAGTTCACCTTGTTCTTCTTGAAGAGGCCTTCGATACCGCGGGTGAGATTCTTGACGGCTGTGTCTTTCTGAGCTAACATGGCAGGGAGATCAACCTCAACGGAAGAGACCTTGACACCATGGTTGGCAAAAACGTGCTTTGCTTCATGGTACATGTGAGAAGAGTGAAGAAGAGCCTAAAATATACAAGAAAAGAGGAACCTTTATGAGAATTTAATTCAACAGAAGCTATAAAACAGAGTGTGGAGGAGCCTAACACAATCATATGTAAAAAAAAACAGACTGCTATGAACACTATGGTTACCAAAACCTTTTATGATTCATGATACATGTAAGAGTGAAGAAGAGGCTAAATATTCAAGAAAAAAAGGAAGCTTTCATTCAATAAAAGCTAATAGGCAACGTAGTATAGGTCCATCAAAGCAAAACAGAGTGTAGAGAGCCTAACACATTCATACAGCAAAGGAAAAACACCATGGTTAGCAAAACAAAAAAGTGATTTGCTTCATGGTACATGTGAAAAGAGTGAAGAAGAGCCTAAATATACAAGAAAAATGGAAACTTTAAGAGAATTTGCATTCAACAGAAGCTAATAGACAACGTAAGATAGGTTCATCAAAGCTAAAACAGAGTGTGGAAGAGCCTAACGCAAAAAAAAAAACAGAGTCCTATTAACACCACGGTAAACAAAAAACTGAAGGACCTAAATATCCAAGAAAAATAGAAGCTTTATGAGATTTTTCATTCAACAGAAGCTAATAGACAACGTACGATATGTCCATCAAAGCTAATACAGAGTGTGGAAGAGCCTAAGCCTAACACAATCATACAAGAACAGAAAAAAAAAAACAGAGTGATATTAACAAGGAACAAAGAGATCTGATTTCGTGAATACGTTTTATCACAGGAGCAGACTCTTAAACCTCCAAAAAAAATCAATTTAATCTCCTTCACGGATCGAATCTGAATGAAAAAAAGTTGAATAATACGATTGAAATGAATCACCTTTGAAGGAATACATCCGACGTTGAGACAAGTACCACCGAGAGCGCCGCGTTTTTCGATGCAGGTCGTTTTGAGACCGAGCTGTGCGGCCTTAATCGCCGCCACGTAGCCTCCAGGACCGCCGCCGATGATGACGACATCGTTTTCGTCGGATCCGGACGAAGCGAAGCCGCGGGAGAGGGAGAAGGAGGATCTGAGAGGGGCAGTGGAGATGTTTCTGGTGAGAAGGTAAGCCTTTCTTCTAGCCAAGCTCGCCATCGCCATCGTTGTTTGTTGTTTTTCGAAGGAGACTTTGGTTCTTTGAATAGTCGAATAAAGACGGAAGCACTCACTGCTTCTCCCCTGTGTTCCTTTAGTTTACGGAATCCGGTTTGGCTTCCGGTTTAATTTCGGTTTGGTCATTTCGGAACCACAATAAAAGTTTCGGATCCGGTTCAATTATTTATGTTAGTAACCCGTAAATATCTAAAGAACTATTGCATAGATCATATAATTAGGAGAACCCAAAATCAATCCCCATACTATTAAACACCACAGAGTAATAAATCATATGATAATTGATAGATAATTGTCCTAATAATTCAATTTTACATATGGACCAACCACCCTTTTAGGTATATAAAAAGTGAAATTTTATGTTGCTCAAACTCTGTTTAATTTCCTAATGAAATTTTATGTTGCTAAAAAAAAAAGTATCTAAAAAGTGAATATAACATGATATGAAATAATGAAATGGAGATGAAGATTAGAGAAAGAAAGAGAAGAGTATATATTTTTCTAAAATCTGTAAGAAATGAAACAAAAAAAGAGAGATAAAACTTTATATAACCTGGATTTGCCTTTATTCTTAAATCAGTTTATTATGTACATAAGTGCTCACTAATCCTCTACTGGAGAAAATAGCCAATCAACACAGATCAAAAACGGCTACAACACTTATGCACACTTAAAACAGCAAAACACAAGTAAGTCACTTCATCTTCTCCTTTTTGTCTGCTTCATTTTTTATTTCATCCAATATCAGAGAGAGATGTTAAATGTCATCAAACAATCTTTGCTCTCTGCTTTCTATGTTTATATACACTTTGTCCCCCTCAAGACCGCACACAAACACGTTAGCCTTGTAGCATCGCTTGCAAACTGGCTCTGGCTTCATCAGAAACACAAAACTGTATTCTCCTCCTCTGGGGAGTTGAAGATGACGACGTGAAGCAGATGACCAACACTGTAACATTATCCGCCGAGTTAAGCCTGAACGCTTCCCTTCCAAGTTCCATCGCACATCTCCTCGGGTCACCGTGTCTCCTCAGCCCTTGCCTGGCAAACGTAACAGCATACTGGCTCGTCATCACGTCCCAAACACCGTCACATCCCATTATCAAAAACTCATCTTCCTCGGTCAAAACCACCTGCTTAATCTCCGGGTCTGAGATCAGAGGCGACAAAGAACCTCCCAAGGACGAGTACCTCTTCAATGACCAGTCTCCAAGAGCTCTTGTAACGGCAAGCTCACCGTATATATACTCTCCTTCAAAGTACCCTCCTAACTCCTCCACCCGTCTCCGCTCCGGCTCAAACGTAGACTTATGATCAAACGACATATCTACAGCTTTCCCTCCCCTGCATAGCACTGCCCGACAATCACCAACGTTAGCAACCATCAAGTGCCTCCCGATCACAAGAGCTGTCAATGCGGTTGTTCCGCACGAACCACTAACAATGCTTTCATCCTCCATGGCGAGATCAGCTAACCTATAAGCTTCCCGGAGAGATTTCTCCACTTCTTGCAAGAAAAAGTTGTTCAGAACAAAGTGAGACTCTCTAAACACATCGTCTTCAAAGAACAATCTCGTTGCATTCTCTTTGATATACTGAGAAGCTTCAGATCCACCGTGGCCATCAAAGACACCGTAAAAAGCAACGGGCAGTGGGAATCTAAAGAAGAAAGAGGGAAGATGAGATGAAAGATCGTCTATGCATATGTGTTCATCTTCCATGTACTCCCTCGAGCCTTTATCCGCATAACTCCCAGAACTTATCTTCGGGACAAACTCAGTAACATCCTCTTCAGTAACAGAACAAGTCTTGACCTGTTTCGAAAATTGACAGATAAGAAAGAAAAAAACAGAGGATTCACACAACAGAACAGCAATAAAGGCGACGACTTTATCAAATCACATCTCTTTCTTAACTAAACACAAATTGGATTGACCTTAAAACAATCAAAAGCAGAGAAATTGCGATAAACCCATCACACACATACCGATCCCAACAGAGGCGTTTCTTCAGGAACAGGAATCTCGATACAGACAGAGTCACGGATTCGAACTTGAGCAATCTGAAAGCTATTGAGATCTTGTTGAGACGACTTAACGTCGACGACGACACTGATCTCAGCAGGCTCGACGACGACGACGTTTTGACTCAGAAGCATCGCTTTAGCTCTTCTGATGAACTGACGTACGCATCTGATTACGAGATCCTTCAGAAGACAAAGCTGTGTCAAAAGCAGCCATTTTTGGGTGAGTGAAGAAGCTCTGCTTGCACGCATTTTAATTTTTTTTTTTTGGGGGAAGTATTAAAGAAATAAAAAGAAGTTCTACATGAATATGTTTAGAATATATATGTCACTAATATATAAATATTATATTCTGTTTTAAGATAATTTTTGGTAAAAATATCTTATTAGTGTAAATATCTATAAATAGGTGTTTTTAAAATGCATGATACTCATGTGTCCACCACACTTATCTGTTAAATTGGTGGTTGAATACCCAATTAAGACAAAAGATTTTAATTAATATTGTACTTTTGCTAGTGGCGAGTTACACGTGGGAAACATGAGTGCAACCTTTTGAACCACTTGGCCTCTTTACCAATCCACCGCCACCGTGTATGGCTCTTTACCTCACTTGATGACCGAATAAATTAAAAAAAAATCGTAAAGAGGCGTAAAATGATATTTGTATGTTGCTAACATTGTTAATTATTTTATTTAAATCAAAGCTAACTAATTCGAAAGTCGACTCCAAACTTCAAAAGGGTGACGCTGGCTGGTTACTAATTCCGGTCAATTAAGTAGACAAATATAGTTCATTTAATCCCTCGTTGAACAAAATGTGGCGTGTTGAAATTCTCATCGCATGTTCATATACGGCTATAGCTTTGTACACTTTTGTTATTTATCAACCATATGTCCATAAGTAAGACCCTTTCATGTAATTTTCAAAGTAGAAAAAGACGAATTAGTGACGATTATCCAGCTATATAAGCAAAGAGAGACGTAGGTAAGCACGTTTATTATTTTACTACGCTTAGTCTTCCTCGATTTTCCAAATAAATTATGATATTCAAATTTAATTTAACAAAAGATAGTTTTTTATTCTATTTCCGAAGTTTCATGTTTTTTTTTGTTAGATTCTGCATAATACGATTGTGTAAACAACTCTTCCAACAAAAGGACATGCTACTGATATTGAAATAGGAAACCAAAGTACCAAAACCAAAATAGCAGAGCTGTTAAGTTTAACGACGGATACAAAAGCATCTTTAAGTTCTTAATAGAGATAGAGAAAAAAAGAGAAGATCTTACCATTTTGGTCACACTATCTTATAAGTGGTAACCAGCTTCTGCCGCACATCACTGCGTTAGCAGCTTTGGCATCCATGGACAGAACATTCTCAGGAGGCTCTCTTTTGTCCGTAACATAAGAATCGTAAGACGTGGCACGTGAGATCGGTATGGAGAGAATGTCACGAGCTACACGAGACAGGACTGGATACTTTTGGCTCTCCTCTTTCCACCACTCCAACGCTTTGAAGTCTTTGTTCCACTCCATGATCGGTTCCTTGAGGTAGGCATCAAGCTCTGATTCACCAAGCTCTCTTGAAGATGATCCTTCAAACTTGAGAAACTCTTGAAACAAAACAAAGTCCTTGTACGCATCAGGCTTCTCCTTCTCTTCCTTGTCTGTTTCCTCTTCATCAGCACCATAATCTTCATCCACTTCATGGTCAACTGTATCAACAGAACATATTGGTTTCTTACAGATATCACTAGCTGCGTAGCGAGCAAACAGACTACGCAAATAGTCTAAAACAGCTTCAGCATTTGATCCCTCATCATCCTCGATCTTCTTCGAGCAGTAAAACTCAACGTACTTCATCTTGAACCTCGGGTCCAACACACAAGCAGCAGCCAAAACCAAAAACATACCACTCCAATACTTATCAAACATCTTCAACACCTTCTTAGCTTTCCGGAGAAAATACTCACTCCCACCACCACCACCACCACCACCATCAACCTCCATCTTCAACATCACCTTAAGCTCAGCAAGAAGATGAAAATACACATTAGAAGTCGTCCACCCTTCCTCAAAAAGCTCCTTAGCCACTTTATAAACACACCCACCGAGCTTACAAAACGTCTCAATCTTCACCCACTCCTCATCAGACGGCTTATCATAATCATCGTAAATCTCATCCTTAGAGAAAGCATCCTCCTTATGCATATCAACAGCTCGCTGGTAATGATACAGCTTCAAATCCCAGTTGGGCGATGAACACCTCCCCCACCCAACCAACATACGAAGCTCCTCGTACAACGTCCACCTAAACCCGCTGCACAAACCATCAACCATCAACCGGAACAGATCAGCACAGCAGTACACCACGAAAACCGGCGGGTTAACCCCTCCCTCTCCCACACATTTCTTGATAGCGTCAACCGTCTTCTCATCGAAATCCTCATCGTTAGGGAGCAGTATAGTAGAGACTTTGTTTTGAATGTCGAAGCTCTGAACAGCGGTTCGAAAATGGTGAGTGTAGACATCATCCAAAGGTACGGACGCGTCGGTGGTGTAGCCGAGGATCCATTTCCTGACCTTCCAGTTATCATCGATGAAATGAGCAGCCAGACAGGTGAAGTCCTCGTGTTTGATGGGGCCTCTATAGTAGCCTTGGTTGTTGAGAAGCAGCCACTCGTAAGAGAGGGTTAGCTTCCCTTGAAAGTCGTTGAGGAATCTCTTGGCTTTGAGTTTGCGTTCTTCGTGTATCTTGAGGACTTCTTTCCTGATGGAAGCTGGAGTGATTCCTAACCAGTTGGAGATAGGGTTGTTAACACCATCTGCCTCATCCTCAACCATGTCATCATCATCACCGTCTTCCTCCTCCTCCTCAAAATCATCATCATCATCATCATCTTCAAAGTCGTCCATGAGATCGTCAACAGTATCTTCCACAGGAACGTCTATGTTTGGTTCCTTCATCGTTTCTACAATGTAGAATAGTAAAGTATCATTAGGCATCGAGATTAGCACTTAAACCCTAATTTTTTTTTGGAAACTGTAGAATAAACCCTAGTTCCGTACAAAATCATGAGAAGATAACCCTAAATAGAGACAAAAGAAGAGATTAGGACCTGAATCAGAGCCGGAACTGGAATCGAGATCACTGTTGTTGTCCATAGCAAAGGTTGCTCTTCTGTGTGGAGACTGGAGAAGAAGGGGAGAGAGAGGGTTTAGGTTAAATACAGAGACGGTTCCGATTTTCTATATACTGTTGTAAGATCTTTATTTGTGATTTAGGCGGGAAGGCTATATAACCACCTACGTGGCTTTCAGTTATTGGATGTTTTTTGCTTTTTCGAGGTTTGATTATCGAGGCGGTGGATCGGACGGTTTATAATGAAAGTAGTGGACGGATGAGATTATTTCAAATATTGTGTTTGGATTTTGTGATTTCGTTAATGGTATTACGAATATATGCAGAATATATATTCGGCCCATTTTGAAATCAGTTTTGTCGTTTCATTCAAAACATTAACTGCAAGATACAACTATACTGTAGTATGAAAATATTCGTGTTTTAACTTTTTAACTATGATTTTTCTTTTAAAGTTTCTACAGCATTAAAGCCTTTTCATCCATCAAACAAAAGAATTAATAAAAAAAATTACATAACTGAATTATTTTGTATATGTAAAGTAATTTTTAATTTATTATAAAATGAATGTAAATGGATATTAAAAAGTATCTCAACATTTTTTTGTTTAAAAGAAAAAGTAACTCAACATTTTCCAAGTAAAATACTCGTCATTTTTTTGTCAACATACTCTTGTCACTTTTTTCTCCATTTTTCAGTAATTTTTTACTATAAGAACGCCAATGAAATATCTTGAATGGAACTCTTTGTTTTCTGTTTTAAAATTTCATTTAATCTAACAAAGATATAACCTTCAGAAAAGAACATTGCACAGCTGTAGAAAGCGCAGATGGAATAGTACTAAAACGAAAAACATAGATATTGAGTTTCATGAAGACCACAAAAGGGTAAAAGTTCAAACTAGAAAAGGGAAATGTTGTTACCAATTCTGACAGACTGTCAAAGTCGTAACCATTTTTTGCTGCACATCATGGCGTTGGCAACTTCGGCTTCCAAGGACACGACGAACGCAGGAGGCTCTCTTCTGTCCATTCCATAAGCATGGTACGACGTGGCTCGTGAGATTGGGATTGAGAGAATGTCTCGAGCTACTCGAGAGAGAACTGGATACTTGTGACCTTCTTCTCTCCACCAGTCCACTGCTTTGAAGTCTTTGTTCCACTCCATAACCGGTTCTTTGAGGTAGGCATCAAGCTCTGATTCACCACACTCTCTTGGAGATGATCCTTCAAACTTGAGAAATTCTTGAAAGAAAGCAAAATCTTTGCAGGCGTCAGGCTTCTTTTCTCTGTTCTTTCTTGCTTCCCTTTCTGCTTCTTCTGATGAATCAGAATCATACTTTTCTCCATCTTCTTGTTCTTCGTCATAATCCTCTTCTTCTTCATCATAATCTTCTTTTCCTTCTCCTAGTTCTTCATCAGAATCTTCTTCATTTTCTCCTTCTTGTTCTTCATCATAATCTTCTTCACCATCTTGTAATTCATCATGATCTTCTTCTTCTCCTCCTCCATCATCATTTTCACCTTCTTCTTTGGAGTCAACTTTAGCAACCGGGCATATTGGTTTTTGACAGATATCACTAGCTGCATAGCGAGCATACAGACTGTGCAAATAGCCCAAAACAGTTTCAGCTTTCGAGCCTTCATCATTGTCAATCTTCTTAGAGCAGTAAAACTCAAGATACTTCATCTTGAACCTAGGATCCAACACAGAAGCAGTAGCCAAAACCAGAAACATATGATCCCAATACTTATCAAACCTCTTCAACATCCACTTAGCATTGCAGCGAAAGTAATCACTATCAGCCCCCTCAAGCTCCTTCTCCAACATCACCTTCAGCTCAGCAAGAAGGTAGAAGTACACATTAGACGTCGAATACCCTCCCTCGAAAAGCTCCACCGCCACTTTATACATACAGCCAACGAGCCTGCTAAAAGTCTCTATCTTCACCCATTCCTCATCAGACGGTTTGTCATAGTCATCGTAAATCTCATCCTTCGAGAACTCATCCTCGTTCTTCATATCAACAGCTCGTTGCAGATTAGAAACCCAGAGGTGCCAGTTCTCAGACGAACACTTCCCCCATCCAACAATCATACGCAAATCCTCCAGCAGTTTCCCGCTTAACTCCCTAAACACATCATCAACCATTAACCTGAAAAGATCAGCGCAGCAGTAAACAAGAAACACCGGCTGCGAAATCGAGCTATGTCCCCTCTCTTCCAACCCTCTCCTGAAACCACCCAACGTCTCTTCATCAAACCCTTCGTCATTAGGAAGTAAAAGAGTAGAGACCTTCCTCTCAATCTCAAACCCCTGACAAGCCTTCCTAAACCCGTGAACATAAAGATCATCCATAGCCACTACATCCACCTCGCTAGCATACCCGAGGATCCACCTCCTGACCTTCCAATCATCATCAACGAAATGAGCAGTGATGCAGACGAAATCCTCCTGCAAGACGGGGCCTTTAAGGGAATCTCTAGTCCACCCATGACCAAGAACAATCCATTCGTAAGAGAGAGTTAACTTCCCTTGGAAACTGTTGAGAAAGCTTTTAGCTTTCTCTTTGCATTCTTGGTGTATCTCCAGAACTTCTTTCTCGAGGATGGAAACAGTGGGGCGGAAATTAGGGTTGAGGAGACGTATGAGCTTTGTGAAGGAAGGGGTTTTGATGGTGTTGGGGTTGACCCCGCTGCGAATGAACGACCTCGCTAGGGCGTTGAAAGCTTCCTTCTCCGGATCTGCTGGCGAAGGACGACTACAATCCACCTCCTCCTCCTCATGATCGTCCAGTTTTAGTTTCTTCCGCATTTCTAAAACGATTTAAGGATAGAATCAGTACACGCAATACACTGATAGATTTTTTTTTTTTTTTTTTTTTTACACTGATAGATTCACAAACATCGAAGGAGCTAAATCGGAACAGAACAAACCCTAGAAATTTAGGGTCGAATCCACTAAATGAATAAAGAAACAAGTACCTGAACAGGAGCCGGAGGCGAGATCTCTGTTGTCCATGTGTTTCGGGGGAGACGAACGGTGGAGAGAGAGAGACGATTTTATGGAAGAAGAGGCGATTGGGGTTTTTAGTGTTTGATTTTGGCGGGAACGCTGCTACTATCTATCGACGTACGTGGCTTTTTGTAATTGGATAGGTTTTTTTTCAGGGGGTTTATGAATCTGACGGTGAAGTACTGTGCGTAGTGGACGGACGAGATTGTTTTGAATATTTACGTGTGAGGGAAAAATGGTATATTCGGTTGTTGTATCAAACTCCATATATATGCTATGATATTAAAGAGAGATATCCCCTATATATTAATCGAAGAACATTTGAAAAGATGTAATATTAATTTTGTAATAATTATAAAAAAGAATATTGCTTTTGTATCAATCAATTAAGTAGCTAATTAATCTTACGTGTCAACCTTACATTGAAATTAAAAAAATATGTTGGTCTAATTCGATTTTTATATCTCAGTGGAAACATTTAATACCAACTATATGATATCATATGATATTAACTAAAGCAACGTGGCTATTTATTATAAATTATTTCCTTAAATAAAACCTACAGAATTACCTAATGTGATTATGATATATATAGTAATTAATGATTTTAAATAATGAAGATTTGCTAATAATTTGTATGTTTTCTATAATTTTTGTTTAATTCTTTACTATTAAAATAAATTACACAGTTACATTGATCATATATTAAAAATTTAGATTTTTTTGAATATGTTGTGTTTTGAATTTTTCAAAACAAGTATAAATTACTAAAACTGACACAAAAAGGAGAAAAATATCGAAGATAGATAGGATTGACACGTGAACGTAAACTTCTCATAACCATAATTAACTTTTAAATGGCTAAATCATGATATAAAACCTAGCTGACATAGTTTTATTGTAACCAAATAGTAGGCATGAGATTATTCGACTTAAACGTTAAGTTTTTATGCGATAAATAATTTTTTGACCTAAAATATTTTTAAAAATGAGATCAGCTCATTAGTAAACAAATTATGTAATTAACAATTTTTTTTAAAAAGATTTGTTTAAGGACAAATATATTAATTTGATCAATAATATAATTTTTTTTCACACGATATTTCCTATATAATTTTCGTATAAATGTACCCTGCGTAAGACCCATGTCTTATTCTAGTTTTTTTTTTATTGGGCTTATATTTGTGGCTTATTTTAATATCTTAGGTCGTAAATTGACAATATTGCCTCTTTTTCAATATACTAGTTATTAATTCGCGCTTTACACAGAATAAAATGTCTATATTAATGTTAAAATTATATATTATGATTATCTTTAACATAATGTATATTTTAAACCATAGTGAGGTAAAACTAAAGGTATGATTATTATCAGAGACAAAGCCATATACTTTTTATAATGGGTGCACTAATATTAAAATTTAACATATGGTGTTTGCAAGTTTGAGAAGAAGTTTTGAAATTTTTTTTTTATATATTTCGTCTATCACGTTGTAATAGTTATGGACTTAGGGGTTTAACAAATAAAATAAAAAAAAGGTGGATCAATAACATATTATAAGCAAAATAATAACTATGTGAAATAAAAAAAAGTATAGCTCCTTTAAATTCAGAAAACATAGTTGCATAATAAAAGAAATTGAAAGTTATTCGACCCTCTAAAACACATAATTAGTTTAGAATAAAAAACCCAAAATAACATAAAACTTGCATAACATAATAAATTAAAGTCTTCAACTCTCTTGAAGTCGACTCAAAATACGCGGAATAGAATCCTGAAAGTAAATAATTTTTTTTAAATCAATATTATTAAGATTAATACTAATTATGTTCACAATTGCTATAATAATATTTTGAAATCATAATAAACATACATTGATTGATTTTTAGTACTAGATTTCTGAAATCTGAGGATCAAATAAAATATCCGAACAACCTTCAACTGTTGTTAGATGTCTGAAGCGAACAATAAAACTCAATAATTCAGTTCTCATCATAAACAATAACATTTTAAAGTGATAAAGTGTTCTCACGTTTACATAAACTGGTTGACCAATGTTAAAGTGTTCTGCTCATATCTCGTTGGCATCACGTAAACGTGTTTGTCCTAAATTGTAAAGGTTGTTCCAGATGCGACCAGCACGTGAGACTTGCTGGTGGTTCTTTCCTGGAAGTTTCTTCTCATATTCAAAGTCGTCTAATGCAGAGCTCTCATGGCGGCAAAGGTGGTGACACTCACATGCTTATATTCTTGCTCGAGAAGACTAATACACTAAGTCGTTGCATTTACACATGAGCAGAACACGTTTACGTGATAAAACAATATCTTTGAAAAATATTAGGTCCTACTTCTATATAGTGGATACACAAAAACCGTGGAACCTAACATTTACGTGATAAATCATTAACTTCGAAAAATATTAGCTCATACTCTATAAACTAAAAAATGTACCACCAATATTGTGATCATCATGTAGGTGAAATTATGATATACATACATTTTGCTACACTAGTGATGTAAAACGGTCAGGTTGTTCCGAGCTGCGATATTTTGTGTAACATCTTTGTAAGTTGTTTCACGTTTACGAAAAACTGGCTGACCAATGTTAAAGTGTTCTGCTCATATCTCGTTGGCATCACGTAAACGTGTTCGTCCTAAATTGTAAAGGTTGTTCCAGATGCGACCAGCACGTGAGACTTGCTGGTTGTTCGTTACTGGAAGTTTCTTCTCATCTTCAAGGTCGTCTAATGCAGAACTCTCATGGCGGCGAAGGTGGTGACACCGCATGCTTATATTGCTTGCTCGAGAAGACTAACACACTAAGCCGAGACGATTTACAGTGATTCAATCTCATCGAAACATCACTTCATCGAGCAGTAATAAAACCGAGTACCTCACATTTATCTAGAAATAGATTTTTAACGTCCTCTTTCAGCAATGAGAGGTGGCTCTCAAGAACGTAAGTGATCTTCTAAATGCATGAAGGCAAGTATGGAGAAAAGGGTTATTTCATTAACAATTGGCATCGTACTAAAGTTTCATCGTTTTGTCGTCTTTACGGATCTGTCGACTTAATGGCAATAGATCAGATGGGTTACCTTTTTTAACAGAAACATATAGAAGAATAATGATGATTTATTGATGCTATGATTATATTGAGAGGATTGAGAAATCTACTAATCGAACTTGGAGATGAAGGTTTATCACGTAAAAGTGTTTGTCGAGAAAAGTTTAGATGATATGAAGTTCTTTTAAAAAAATGTTAGTGTGAACACATTAAATTTACATTTTTGGCGAGAAACGTTCTCTTCGTGACACGGTCAAAATGAGCTACAGCTCATGAGCTGGTTCAGCTCGGCTTGTTTTTTTCATGAGCATGATCTCTATATTTTAAGCTCATTTAATAAATGAGTTAATGTTCGAGCTTAAATTAGATCACGAGTTATATAAACGATCTTTAATGAACACGAGATGGCTCACGAGCTTGTTCATTTTTATACTTACAATTATATAATATATATATATATATATTATATTTGGATAACTTCTGTTTTTTATGTAAAAAATATAATTTCTATATTAATCATATTTATCTTCTAAAATTAAAATGTCAAACCAAATCTTCTTAAAAGATAACTTCTATATTAATCATATTTATCTTCTAAAATTAAAACGTAAAACATACATATAAGTAATATGGAAATTAAACTTTTAAAATTTATTTATAATTTTTTCGAAGAAAGAAAAAGAAACTATAATGTTTAGGAATTATAAAAATCTTCTATATAAACCCATATTAACCCTATCATCTCTCTCACAAACTTTGTTGATCCCAAAATTGACATACGTCTCTCTCGCTTTTGCTTATCGCAATTCAGAACTCACGGTAAATTATGATTAATAGTTTTGGATCATTGGTTTTGCTTTAATTTAATTTATATTAGGTGTATTTTTGTCATGTGTTGGTTTTTATTTAGTATTTAATATTTATGTTTTGAATTTTTTAATATTTAAATTTTGAACAATATTATAGAAGTTATTTTATCACTATTTTATTTTATAATTATTTTTATTTAGGTCACGAGTTAGCTCATTTAGCTCATGATCTAGATGATCTGAGTTCGAGTTTACATATTGAAGCTCATAAAATAAATGAGCTGAGCTAGCTCATGAAAGAGCCGAGCTCACTATGAGTTGAGCTGAGCGAGTTAACTCATTTTGACACCCCTAGTGGCACCTAATCGTTTTACTAAATATAATCTTCTCGTGAAACCACGTCACATTCCTCGCCAATAAAATTTTAAGGTAAATTTTAAAAGTGCTTATCTTTTAATATATAGAGGATAGACTTTATTAATTGATAATAAAATTAAAATATCGAAAATTGAAAAGTAACCTTTTAATTGCTTCAATAATATATCTTGTTATTTCAAAAAGGCTTTATAATTTAGTGTATAAAAGAGCTACAATTTAGTACAAAATATACCAGTTAAGACAAAAAATGAAAAGAGGCTTCATATTAATTTAACAAGCACCCTATAACTCTTCAGCCACTTTTTTCAGTCTTCACTTTCTTGATCGAATCCGAAGGTCCATGTTTGTTAGCAGTACTCTGATAAAAGGCTGCCTCTAAACTTTCGATTGGGGATCCTTCACGTTTAGCAGGAGTCTTCACATTAGATTCAGAGTCAACAGAAGAACTACCAGTTAGCATCATAGAACCCTGAACAACACGAATTGTTATTTAAAATAAAACACTTTGGCACATTCAAACATAGTTAGTAGAGATCAATCAATATATTACCTCTAGGTCCTCAGACCCATTAGAAAAATCTGGGTAGAACTTGTTTGAATGTCCCTAAACATTTCAAGTTAAAAGTCTTTAAGATATCCAAAAACACTATATAAAGACTCGGGTAGTTTTTCAAAAGACATGTACCTTAGGATAAGGGGACACGTCAAACTCGTTTATCATATATGGGCTGGTGATAATCTTCTGCACCCTGAATGTGTCGTCATCGTACTGATAATTAACCTTATCTATAATGATCTTAAACAAATATGTTTTACCAACTAAATTCTTGAGAGCGGTGCGTAAAACATTGGGTTCCAGGATCTACAAAAAACGACAATCAAGTAGTTGTACGTAAGGTTACAGAGAACATATAAACAAAACAAACATTACAAACCAAATTGAAGTAGAGGCCATACTTCACTTGTGATATGTGTCGTTGGATGAAAGCAAGGTTGATGGAGCAATTGCAGCACAATATTATCTAACACCAACAACTTTGTGTGGCCTGTATTATCTAGTACTACCAAATGCAACTTGTACCTAGCATAAATAAAAATACAATTAAATATATATAACAAAAATACAATTGTTGATATGCAAGAAAAATGAACTGGGTTGTATATTAGTACCTTAGCTTCAGCTTAGGATTGAGCATCTTGAACTTAGTACAATAGAGCATACAACGAACATCCAGTTCATAGGTTCCTCCGGGATGAACGTTATTATGCAACATATCTAGTTTTGTACCACACACTTTGCAACTAATATAGTACCAACCCATATCATTATCAATCGCAGCTATGGTGCACCTTACAAAACACCTCTCAACCTATCAAAATAATCCTCCTATTTATAAAAATAAGAAAACTTAATGTATGCTTAGGTGATGAAATTATTGAAGTTACTGAAACCTTTCTCGTCTCCAAAATATCAGATATTGTTTTCTGTGGCGTTTGAACGAAGTAGTCTTCTTCCTCTGACATCATTGATACCATCGAAAATGGTTTAGACTGCACAATTGCTAAAGATATATTTTCCTTTGGTAACCTAAATATAAAAATAATGAAATTTGTAAAATCAGTACTGATATAAGGTTGAACTAAAATACAACTCGATGATTTTCCAAAAATATACAAACTTACAATTTGGCAAAAGTTTCTACCTCTTGAATATATGGATTAAGGGAGATAGCGGACACATTGTATGCATTGCATACGCTTCGCTCATCTTTAAGAAGAACATGTTTTCCATGTATAAGAATATCATATTTATAAAGATCACTCAAAATAAGTAACCTCATGAAAATAAAGAAGTTTACCTTTCCATACTTTGATCTTCCCAAACTTCATAACACAAATTAGAGTTCGATCAGAAAGAAGTTGAATTGCGTTGCTTAGTTCTAGTGCAACATTTCCCCATACAACCAATGGAAGCCTAACATCTCTGAGGATCAAAATTTAAAAGGATATGGTGGTAAGTATGTGAAAATAAAATATATAATGGTAGATCCTTACAAAATAAAAACGAAACTATATCAAATTGTATAACTCACTCTTCATTTTTTAACTCTAATGAAATCTTTTCTGTGTCCTTCCCATTGAGAGACACGATTTCAAGATGAGTAACCTCTACAATCTGACCAATAATATCTACAAAATAAGATTAAAAAGTCAGTATAATATTTTTGACCACGTTAAAAACTCTGTACATATATTTTATTTACACTCACCGATCAAATATTCAGGGCTCAGACTACCATCTAAGATTTCACGAAAATTGACAGGGGTGAACCCAGTCAATCTGTATGGCAAATCGTCACAATATTTAACCCGAGTGGTGGCTTGGAACCAAATTTTGTAAGGATGCTTGGTTAATCGATAGGACCCACATGATTGAGAAAGTGAAAAATTGATGAATATCTTCGAGTCACCTTCTTCGAGGAATGATTCAAAGATCGGAACCACATCCTCATTAACAGTTGCATGAATCGTATCACCCTGCGGCACATATAAGTAAAACCATATAAATACCTATCTATTTGAGTATCAAACGCATAATAACCAGTGTTATAAAATACACTATACATTGGTCGGACGGTGAACTACCGTATAGTGCTTAATTGTATATACGGATGTTTATGCGAGGTATATACGGTCAATATTTTATAAAGAAAAATAGAATTTTTAGTAATTATAGTGATAAATCTAAAATATATATCATAAATTTGTATAGTTCTAAATATTTTCTAATTTAAATAAAGAGTAAAATTTCAAATATATACTAAGATCTTTTTTTGTAGAACCTGGATGTAAAACAAAGAATTTCATTATAAAACAAATATTCTGGACAATAAAATACAACATCTAAACTTTTATATTCTGCAATGGTAAAAAGATGGGTGAAAAAAGGAGAGACTTTATACACACGTTCCTACAAAATATGATCACGAACCTAAAGTAAAGTAATTGTCTTAACTGGTCTTTTATTTCAAGTTAAAGCTTCCAAAACATGTCACAACGTCTAAATTAACCGAACTATAAAATTCGGTACGCCAAGGTTACGTATACCGTATAGTCAGTGCATGTATGGCCGTATAACACGTATTTTAGAACAGTGATAATAACAATAATTCGTATTTCAGACCATCATCAGAAAAACAACTTACATTTGAATCAAGTAACACCATCTGAATACTCTCAATGTCGCCTGCGAAGTATTGTTTCCATAGACGAATGATCTTGACCTTAATTTTCCACGTAGTTTTTATAGGATTCAAGTCGATAACGTTGTCAAAAGTTCCAGCCATCTTAATGTGGAGTCTACTCTACGTTTTTTGTTTTGGGATGGAGAGTAAGAGAGGCGGCGGTTGATATATATTTGCTATCCTCTTAACATTAGGTTAGAATCTTTCAGCTTTGTAAATTAGGAAGAACCTAGTAATGGTAAGATAAAATATCCTACCATATATTATATAAGATTATCTACATAGAGTTTTGACAGAATTTTAGACAGGATTACTTATTGAAAACTTGGGGGCCAAGAATTATAACCAAGTTTCTCTAAAACTTGGCTTCTGTTAGATTAAGGACGATCAAAATTGATATTTTAAATAAATCAATTTCAAATAAATAAACATTTATTAATTAAATCTCTTTAAAAAACGAACACAACCATAATCCAAAAAAAAAAAAAATATTTAATAGATTTCGGAAATTATATTGTGGTTTTAGCTACATGAAATTCAAGTACTCTTCGAGCAGCAACACCTATCGTCTGTATGATTATATTTAGCATGATGAAGGCGAAGGTGATAACGTTGAAAATATAATATATACGTACTATAAGCCGAAGTGAAAATTGAAACAGAAACGGGTTAAAGTGGGTTGGCCTTGTGCAAGCGAATTCCGGAAGAGCAATTACCATAGCAATGTGCATGTGGTAATAAGAAGCATGTGGTAAAAACGTGTTAACAGCAGCTTAGCAATAGTTTGAAATTGCTCTTCCGGAAGTTGCTTGTCATCTTCAAGAATCTCAAACAATTCACCATGTGAAACAAAGAGTTCCATCATATAGGTGCAAGTATAGGCCTCATAAAACAATTCTTTTGGAAACTACAACCAAACAAACTTAGGCAAACTCAGTGACAACACATAACTCTCGTTCGTTCTCAACCGTGGAATCAAGTATTTCAATTATCTTCCCATGATGTTGCTTCCGCAATATCTGAAAGCAAACACACAAGTACGGTCAAATCCAATGAGACTCACACACACACCAGGTGATGCGCTAGCATAGAATAAGTGTATCTAACCTCGATTTCTTGTCTTACATTGTGTATATCTTCTGCACTCTTTTGCAACAAAACCGAGTTGTGATAACTCAAAACATTATGGCCACTTAGAATAAAAAGAAGCTCGTCAGTACTGGAAACATTATGGTTCAAGCCACTTAGAATAAATAGAAGCTCGTGAGTATATTTTGTCTTAGCCTATCACGAACCTCGATTTATTGTCTTAGAATAAAAAGAACCTCGTGAGTACTGGAAACTCTATCACGAACCTCGATTTCTTGTCTTAGCCTGTGTATATCTTGTCTCACGTACTCTTCGAGCACCAACACCGCTCGTCTCTATGATTATATTTAGATGAGGAAGGTGAAGGTGATAACGTCGAGAAGAGAACTTTGGTTGTTACGTCGAAAAGAAAGCCAAGAAAAAAATATCGTCTTGAGAAAGATTTTTAAGGAATGCAATGTTTGCATTAAATTCATAGTGTTTGAGACAAACGTTCTCCAAGCGACATGTATGCGATTTCTTAAATAAAAGCTTCTCATAAAGTCACGCCAGACACATTGACAATAAACCTTTAAAGAAACTTTTAAAAGTGCTTCTCCTTTAATATATAGAGGATTCAAGAACAGAAAAATGGTGTTACATAGTATCAGTATCACTGGTTCATGTGTTTACAAAACTTACATGACAAAGCACTTTAGGGAATTTATCATCTATCTAAAAAGTTCAGAATGACTCAAAAAATGGTTTACGTTGCAGGCCCAGCCCTGAGATTTACGGGGTCATAAGCGAAATATTAAAGATTTTAACAAAAAAAAAATTCTACAAATTGGGGAACCTAAAAACTATTTTTTATAAGCCTATATCTATGTAATTTTTTTTCAAAACTTTTAGGGGTCAAAACCCAATGTTTCTTGGGTTTTGCCCCAAACTAGTCCTATTATATTAGTATTCCTACATCAACAGAGTCCAACGGTCCCGATCAGTACATAAATATACGAGCTGTGCCAATTCATACAAAAACACTCAATTAATTCAAATTTCATACATTCGAAATACGGTTTTTACTTACATTGACGAACTTTTCGTTAGTCAATGAAAATGGAATATGAGCTGGCAGTTAACGGTCGCTTATATGTCCCTAATATGGAATTTTCGGTTTAAACAATAAATAATTATTTAAAAAATATTTTTAATTTCGTTGAGGGGAGGGAAATCGAACTTAGCTTGGAGTATTAACTCATCTAGAAATCAGCCATTGTGCCTAGATCACCATATTGTTTTTATTTAGTATGATGTTCTATTTATTTTATACTATTGAATATTTCTGTGTTTTAGAAAAAAACCTCATGTATAAATATTTTTTATTCACAAATTGCATATAATTTATAATATATAATATATAACTAATGTGTAAATTTTTATGTGTTAAAAAAACAATGTATAAATATTTCTGAGTTTTATAAAAACATAATGTATAAATATATTTTCACAAACTTTCTTATTTCAGTCGAATAAAACTTAGAAATGTCAAATGTGGAAAGAAATAAGATTTAACGTTATTTGATCCGACCTGTATGCCCATATATATGAATATCATTGATAAGGATGAACTAGATTATTATATTATCAGCATAAATTTTCTCTAAAAATGTATATATAATTTCACAAATTTTTATATAATTTCTAATATATAATACAGATTGTTGGGGAGATTTCTCCGTGTATAAAGATGCTAGGGATTTTTGTAGGAATACTCTAATATAAAATATGAATGTTGGACACATCTCTTGTAATTTATGAATAAATATATAATGAAAATGAAATATTCATTAGTTTTTTTCTTAAACACAGAAATATTCTTTGTATAAATAGAACATCATACTAAATTAAAACAATTGGTATGGCTGCGAAGGAGACCTGGGAGCGTTCTTCTATACCGTTACCTCTGGCGGGTTTCTCGAGGAATTCAGTTTTCCTCAACATACATTACCTGATCGCATGCAGTAAGAAACGTACCTCACAAGATAATTCTGCTCTGAGGTTCCCCTGGTTTCTGTGGCAGATTTGGAAAGCGAGAAATGCATTTTGCTTTGAGAGAGTGCGCTATGAGGCAGAAGCCATAGTCTCTAAAGCTGACGAAGATGCAATAATATGGACACAGCTCCAACGGCATGACCAAGAAGAGCCTAGTTCTTTATCAAGAGGAATGCTCTATAGAAGAAGTTGGGAACCCCCACCCCTGGATATGATTAAGTGCAATGTTGGCGTTTCGTGGAGGAGTGGCTCGCAAGTGAGTGGTTCAGCATGGATCATCCGAGATTCTCAGGGACAGGCCATCTCACATAGTAGACGATCTTATTCTGCGTGTCGTTCTCTCACAGAGGCAGGTTTGAACGCTCTGTTCTGGGCGGTGGAAGCAGTTAAGAATATGCGTATGAATAAAATTATCCTAGAGGTGTCTTCTCCTGAAGTGTATGAGATCATAACCAACTCTAGGTGTAATGTACGAAGGTGTGCGCTGACGGATAAGGTGCTTCATCAGCTGAGCTCAATAAATCATTACCACCTGACGTACGTACATGTTGAGGCGAATCAAGTAGCTGAGGAGATTGCTCTGAGTGTCACACGTGACACTCGTCTTCAGTCATATGTCGCTCATGGAGGTCCTGCATGGCTTAGGACCCTTATTCTCAAGGAAGCGGAGGTGAGTGCCATAGACGAGGCGAGTGGAGCTTAATCTTTGTCCTCTTCCTTGTTTACCGAGTATTACAGGTCCTTCGATTGGCCTTTATCGATTTTTTTCTCACCCAATCTATGGGTTTGTAACTGGCATCTACTGATGTCATCTTGTTTTTTCTCTCCCAGTTTTTTACTTTCTGGCCTATTTGGTCGAATTATGTTAGCTTCGGCCTCAAGTTAAGTTTTAATGACAAAAAAAAAATTAAAACAATTGGTTGGACTCGGTACAGTGGCTGATATCAAGATGAGTTAATGCTCCGACCCAAGTTCGTTTCTCCCTGCTTAACAAGTTAAAAATTATTTTTAACTAATTATTTATTATTTTAAACGTAAAAAGCCACATATGACTCTTTTAGGACATGTAAGTCATTGTTAATTGCCGGTTCAGATTATGTTTTCATTGACTAATGAAAAATTTGTCAATGTATGTAAAAGCTGGATTTTATCAATTTGTATATGAAATTTAAATTAATTAAATATTTGTATATATATTTGTACAGCTCGTATGTTCATGTACTGATCGGGACTATTGGACTCTGTTGATATAGGAATAGGCCGATTTCCCGCTCAGGGACTTATCATCACTCAGATGTTGTTTTGAGTCAGCGAAGCTAGTAGCGCGAAAGGTTAAAGGTTAGACACATTATATCAGCCTTGTTGGTGACTCTCATCGTTATGTTATCTCTCTGGTTCATTGTAGACCTAACAATGGTGCTAGTTAAGCTTTAATAAAAGTTTGTCGTCGAGGAGAAGCTTCAATGATTCATAACATTAATGATTCTGGATTGCAGTCAATCCAATGATTAATAACGGAAAGAACGATGCTAATATAAAGCTAAAAAATGGGCTTAATATAATGCATAGCTAAAAATAAGTTCTACTAAATAAATTTAAAGTAGTTTAATAATTAACCAAATTTTTTTATAATTTTCCAAAAGAAGATACCCTAGTTACTTTCTTCAGTTTTGAAAGTATACTTTTTTTTTAATGGTGAATCATTTCGAGAAATTCCACTTTAGTTAAACACTACGGGCGGGTAAACGAATAAACAAATAATATAAATTACTTAAAATGTTTAACTTATTTTTAATTGAAATTAAAATTTTCATGTTTTTATTAATAAAAAATTGTCTACTTATTTTAAAAATCATAAACATAATAATATTAAATTTTTTATAGGAGATTAGTATTTTGCTTTATTTTAATGTTTGTTTTAGTTTAACTATAGTAATAGTTAGAATTAGTTTTGAAAAAATTGCTTGATGAATTTAGTGAAATTATAACTTGTAATAAGTAGTGCAAAGTTTGATCCATTCAAGTCAGGTAGACTTCATATTGTTTGTCTTAATATATTACCATTAGGTTTGAAAATAAAACAAATCATGTAATCTAAGTAACTCATGAATAGAATTTAAAAAATAAATGGTACTTGGCAATTAGCATTGTATAATTCTTACACTTTATTACATATATAATTAACTTATTATATATTAACTAACAAATTATTTTATCATATATTCTGATCATGGGTGGATAATCTTCTTTTTTCTTCGAAAACACTATATATTGTTAGATAATTTAGTGATTAGAGGGAAAACAAACTTGCGTGTATACTATTGCTTTTATTGTTTGAATGTCTCCATGGTGTGTTCAGCATCCATCTTTTTAGCTTTATCTTTTATGTTAGTGTGAGTTTGTAATGTTATATATCGCTATCTCAATTTTTAGTTTGTGGTTGTTGAATTTGTCGAATAAGCTACAACATTTTTTAACTGTGTGATTTTGAGTTCAACCTCCTTCGCGAGAAAGGAACTATTAAAAGGGATTCTATTTTATTTCAGACTCTCGAACCTTAAAATATATTGTTTAAATCATAAAAACAAAATTTTTTAATCTCTTTGTAACAGGTACATGTGTCACATCGGATTCCATTGGTGTAGGGATGCCATGTAATTGTAGTTTTGACATTCAAATAAGTTACAGTGTAAATTGATAGTCTTGTTACCTTAACCTCGTGGAGTGATATCTTTAAAGAAAGTAAAAGCAGTTTTGGTAGCAGCGGCATGTGGATGGGAGTCTCTAGCATTGGTCCATTTTGATTGTGCTTATTCTCCACCCAAACATGTTCGACTGATCTATGTCTCCTCCATGAATATATCATTATGCCGTATTCATAAATGTTATTGTCATACACTTCAATTGTTGTACATGTGTAGATCTCATCAGATTCTAGGAGGCTCTCCCTTTCTATTTGATATTTTGTTGAATATATTTCTTAAATTTATTTCTAAATTTACAGAATTTTTTTCATCTTTGGTTCTGCTAGCTTTTCATATGATTCTTTTATGGTTGATGTAATTGCAAATTTGCATTGTAGAGATTGTTGGATATTGTATTGTTTTAAATGTATAATGATTGTGTGGGTTTATTGCATTAGTCCATAACTTACAACTATTTTTTTTAATGCCTAAGTTGTAATCCGGCGTTGGTATTTGTTAAAATTTAAATAATTGTGTTTTCTAAATAGTATTCCCTAACTATGAGCTAACATATTTAGCTCAAATTATAATAACAAATTTTATCAACTTCGATTCTAGCAATTTTGAACCTTGGTTTTTTAGTTTCTATCCAACTTTATTCAATATTGTTGGCTGATGCAAAGTCTTTTCTACATAACATTATTATATTGTGTGGGTAAATCTTGTGTTTTTTTTGTCAACTGCTTTGCTTTTTATTAAAGCTTTTGGGCTAGAATGGAGTATAAAATAGGCTTTAGGCCCAACACACTAACAAACAAAATATAGTACAATAATTTCATAAAACACGTGTGTGAAAACTAAAGAGTAATTGCCACGTGGCAATTCTTGGTGTATTGAGAGACACGTAGGGCATCTTCACCGTCCTTCTCACCGTCACCTGACTTCTTCGCCGCTGTAGAGAAGATTCCGGCAACGCTTCTTCACCACAGCCACCGCATCAACTCGATTGGCCTGGTTCTTGTACTCTGAACATCTTTCACTCAACCGTGATCAAATAATCAGAGGGACCATGCTTCGCTGATGATAAACCAGAGGAAAGCTTAGATCAGATGAAAACTGAATCTTTGCCGGACCGAATGAACGCCGACTCTGCTGAATCCATTCCAAATGATCTAATAAATCCCATCAAAACTCTTCTTCTCTTAGCAAAGAAGCTTTTACCTTATGCCAAACTGGCTATTCTAAGATTGGTAAAGACTGAATCTTTTTAGAGAGAAGTAAATTTGATTCAGGAAACAAAGTATCCGATTAAAGGATCAACGGAATATAAATGAACAGCTGTGAAAGATGTAGAAAACTTTTATTAATTTCAAAAGCAAATCGAAAAAGGATTAAACTTTAAGAACACAATTCAATTTGTTTTTGAAAGATACACATCAAAACTTCGCCGAACGAAGAGAAATCTGCTAACTGGAAAACACAATTGCCAAAGCGAACAAAAGAAATCGATCTTTCGATCGAAAAGTATTTTACATCAAAACTTAAGACAAATCTCTTTCTCCCTCTCACAGGGAAAGAAAGAGAGATAATTCTCTCTCTCTCTCTCTCTCTCTAAGAGATCTAAGAGAGTTAGAATGTAAATCTGGTGTTATTGTCGATGAGTTAATCATTAGTGGGTATATGTTTATGTTATTGTCGAGTTAGCTTCTGCCAGGACATTTGCTAGTGTAACGATACTAAACAAAAACTATATATATATATATATATATATGTATATATATATTCTTTATTTTGTTTTATTGCTAGTGTACTGTAACCATACTAAACCAGATTTAATTAACAAAATATATTATTTTATTTTAATTTATATACATATATTTTACAAATACAATTTTAACTATTATTTGTTCAATATGCAGATAATCCGAGTTATAATGTTATTTTCAAGTAAATCTGGTTTGAATCCGAATCCAATTACAATACCAAACCGAATACAATCCAATATGACATCAATTAATCAAACGAATTACAAATTGTTTAGCACTTCGTTTCAGTTTATATGTTAAATCGATAAATTGGACCATGTAAATTCATCTTCTTCACAAACTTGGGCGTATACCTTTCGACATAGAGGGCCAGAGATATAATTGCCAAAAAGCCACCTTCAAATCAAAAATCACCATCCATAAATCCCCCTAAAAGCCGAATATACAAACCATAACCACCCTTATTGATTTTTTTTTTCAAATGCAAAAGTATTGATGTATATTAAGTGTCACTTACTTGACGGACAACAGTAGAAGAAACATCAACTAAACTGAGATGAGGATAAGGTATAGGCACTGACATCTCACAGAAGCACAACGCAAAGCTGTAAACATCGCAACTTATGTTGTATGGCTTACCATCAATAACCTAACCATAAGCTGCATTATTAGACACATAAGACTTATTTGAAGACGAAATTAGCAATTTTTATAACGTAAGAAGTACATTTTTCTTTGTTACTTATGGAGCCATGTATCCAAGAGTTACGCTTTCTCCAGCCATGTCCTCAGGATTCTGAGCATCAAATCTAGCCACTCCAAAATCTGTAATCTTTGATTACTCTGATAATCGGAATGAATATTCTTTGTTTTCACATCGGCATGAACTATTCTACCTTAATGCAAATAACTCAGCCTGCAAAAGATCAGTCATGGTTGTATTCACACATATCCCTTTCTTTCTTGGAGATTCATAATAAATGAAAAACGCTCTGTTTTTCTAAATTTACCTCCGGAGAAATCGCTAGAACAACTCTATCAAGAATGGGGAAAATCTTCTTTTTTTTTTTGCCCGTCCCATGAGTTCTTTAACTACATAACCTAAACAGCTGAGCCAGTATTGGATTCACGGACTCTGTTCGACGAACTTTGTAACAACTTAAATCGTAAAAATATGCAGAGAAGATGGAGAGGCCAACCTTTTCATCAATCAAGAGTTGTCCAGTTGTCAACTCCATGCTCTCCTTTCTTCATATCTCTTGCTTCCATAAACGAAAGAGAGGCGTGACCACTGTCGGCGGAGAACTGCGAGACTGAATTGGCGGAGAACTGCGAGACTGAATTGGGTTAGGCACATGTATTTGACGAAACAAACAAAACTGCAGGAGCTGTATCTTGTCAAACAAATCTGCAGAAAAGCATAGAGAACTGATGAATACAGTAGACACATACAATCTTCACCAAAACAGGATACATAAACAATATCAAAGTCATCATTAACACTTACAATGGAAGGTGTCTCACCGAAGGAGCTGTATCTCTTCCTAGTGAACGAAATGCTTTTTTTTTTTTGAATAAATGTTAAATTGTATTCATCCAAAAAACGTTTTTACATGAGATGCATCAAAAGGCTGAAAGGCAAATAATCAACAACTATTGCTTAAACTTGTTATCTTGTACCAAACCACATTCGCATCCCTTTCTCCATCTTTTGATCTCCTTGGCGCCGAATTGTGGACAGTCTGTTCCTCACATTTTTATCAATGATTTTGGCCAGCAAAACATGAGGAAGCTGCTTCCCTCCATGCCGTCTGCAGTTCCTCTCTCTCCATATCGAATGAGCTGCTGCTTGAAAAGTATACCTTATCAAGAAGAGCCTCACCCGTTCCTGACCTTGTGCAAGCATAAGCTCAACAATATCATCCCATCTCTCAGTATATCCCGAACGAAGCAAACCTCGCATGAGCATTCTCCATATTTGGCTCGAGTAAGCACAAGAAAAGAACAGATGATTTCTTGTCTCCACTTCCTGTTTGCACAATACACAAGTTGGATCTATAGCAGGGTTCCATCTCAACATCCTATCACATGTCGACAATCTGTCCAGTGTCGCAATCCACATATGAAACGAGTATTTCGGCGTGGCGTGTTTGAACCATATATATTTACTCCATCTTTGCAAAACGTATTCTTTGCGGATCAACAGCCAAGTATTTTTGGAGGAGAACATAGTGAACGAAATGTTGAATTCTATTCCAATGAATCTTCATAAATCAAAGCAAGTATTATCTATTCATGCTCAAATCACAGGCTCCAATCCCCTCCATTGAGCCAAGCAAGAACCGCCATCTTCATTGCCGCCATTGTTGAGCCAAACAAGAGTCACAGAAACCGCGAGATGCTCGGAAGATCTGTCCAACAGAGTCAGATATGATGGAGTCATTATGGCTCAGGCCCCATCTCCTGTAAATCATCATCATTAAAACGATTCAACAGGAAAATAGAGAGATAGATTCCCTGCTTCCCAAAATCATCCAAAAGTTAACACCCAACAACTCGCCACATGAGAATAAGTTTACAATTGTTAAGAGTTGTGAAGATGATGTTAAATGGAAGAAAGCTGACCTTTTTTACAGGTGTTATCCACCGCCTCTAGAGACATAAGAAGCAATATTGATAACGTTTCAGAGGATAATAACTTCATACGATGCGACCCCAACGAAACTCGACCATAGGGATTCCTCATGACGATTCGGGTATGAAAGGACACCAATGAAATTCCATTGATAACTCGATTTCAGTCATCCAGATTCCAATCTCTCGAGACGCCATTGACGGTGTGAGAGAACATTATAAAAAAAATTAGGTCTCGGGAAGAACACAAACCTAGTTGCAGTGTGGAGGTGACGAAGACTGAAAGGGCTTCTCAGTTTTTGGGCTTCAATTCTTATTATTAACGGAAGCCCACAAATTATGTTATTTTAGTTAAATGAAACGCATAGTTTTATGTAGAGGATAGGTGTCACCACCTCCTTCCTCTATTTGTTGCGTTGGCAAGAGGAAAAGGGAATCACGCTCTTCTTTATGTTATTAGATATATAAAAGGTTTTTAGTAATTAAACCCCTCAACTAAAGATGAATCGTAAAAAAAAACTATCAACTAAAAATCCTGTGAAATAAACTTTTAATTTTAGTTCCGTTAACATATGTTACCCTCCGTCTAAAAAACCGTGACGAAAGATGACATATGTTTAACGGTTTATAAGTTGATCCCAATACTTATCAAACCTCTTCAACACAGAAGCAGTAGCCAAAACCAGAAACATATGATCCCAATACTTATCAAACCTCTTCAACATCCACTTAGCATTGCAGCGAAAGTAATCACTATCAGCCCCCTCAAGCTCCTTCTCCAACATCACCTTCAGCTCAGCAAGAAGGTAGAAATATACATTAGACGTCGAATACCCTCCCTCGAAAAGCTCCACCGCCACTTTATAGATACAACCAACGAGTCTGCTAAAAGTCTCGATCTTCACCCACTCCTCATCAGATGGTTTGTCATACTCATCATAAACCTCATCTTTGGAGAACGCATCCTCAAGTTTCATATCCACGGCTTGTTGCAGATGAGCCAACCAAACATTCCAGTTAGCAAACGAACACTTTCCCCATCCAACCAACGTACGCAAATCCTCCAGCAGCGACTCGCTTAACTCGTTGAACATATCATCAACCATTAAGCTGAAAAGATCAGCGCAGCAGTAGACAAGAAAAACCGGCGGCGCAATCGAGCTAACTCTCCTCAAACCACCCAACGTCTCTTCATCAAAGCCTTCGTCGTTAGGAAGCAAAAGAGTAGAGACCTTCCCCTCAATATCAAACCCCTGAACAGCCTTCCTAAAAGCGTAATCCACAGTCTTGTTGCAGACTCTCATCGTTATGCTCTCTCTCTCTCTCTCTCTGGTTTATTGTAAGGCTAATAATGGTGCTAGTTAGCTTCACTGATTCATAACATTGATGATCTTGGTTTAGAGTCAATCAGACGATGATTTATAACTGAGAGAACAATGCTAATCCAATATCTGAGAATGAATCCAACCAATATTGAGCCAAGAAAATAAATATAGAGCTTACACAAAGGTGCTTAATATGATACATAACTAAAATAAATAAGATACAACAACATTCGGTTTCTTGATTTAGTGCTTACCTTTCCAAGAAATCGCATAGCAAGACGAAGACAAAAAAAAAAGCACACAACAGGTTTATGGAGCATAGAGAGAGGGATGCAATAAAGCATCGGTTTCAAAACACACTTGTCTAGATGATACAAAACCATGGATACTACTAACTTTGCGATGAGACAAGTCTCAAACCCTCCATGTTGCCGCCGAGGACGTAAAGGCACTTGCTCAGCTTGACGCCATGACATGTATGACACGTTTTGTGACTCGAACAAACTCATTAAACAACGAGTAATCAAAATCACGAGCTTCGTTACTCCCGGTTTCTTTCGACAGATCAGGTGGTATTGGTGGGTTCTGACAAATGACAAAGTCGAACCCACCGAATCTCTCCACCAAAGCCTCAAGCTTATTTGTACTTAAGCTCCTAATCGCTTCGATCTGCACAAGCTCTCCGGTTTGTCCTGAACTCTGCCACCATCTTTTCAGTATGTTACGGCTCAGTCCACAGTGCTCAACAGAGACCACGTTTTTCAGATGGATTCCAAGGCGGTTTAACGTGATCTCCGCACCACCGATCCCGCTAAAGAGCGATAAAACTGTTAACCCTTCAGGAAACAAAGACTTGAGGACAGAGAGATGGTAACCCAACGTGTCTGTTTGGAAACAGAACTCGAACAGCTTCAACCTCTCAGCGTATCTCGCACCACCGATCTTGGTGTGGTTTGTTGGATATCCCATGATGCACTCTAGATGCTCAGGCTCCACAGGTGAGAGGATGTTGGGAGCGATCCAGATAAGATTAGAGGTGTGACAATGCCGGAGTATTATAGTCTGGTCTTGTTGAGATGGCTTTCCCTTGCATTCAGCTAGACGACGTCCAAGTCTTTCACAAAGAGTAGTTGCATAATCTATATCGGAACATGCGACACTACTCAGATGCTTTCTCACATCCCATTGTGGCCACCAGCTCTTCATGTGTGGCATTGCGTCTTGTATAGTTAACCTTGGCGTTGGGAGGATGTTGAACCTGTTTTCAGTTGGAAGATTGTGCACGTACCCTTCTGTCCTACGGAGAGCTGAACACAACCGAGTATCTACATGCTCAGGGTGGATTCCGAACAAGTAACCCGAGATCTTAGAACACCACCTTGGAGAGATTTCACTTAAGTTACCGTAGAAGAAATAAGGTCGTGTTGCTACATCGGGGCTAAGCGTTTGGGATAAACGTGGCTGCATTGCACTTGAAAATCCATACGTATTATCTTTATCATCTTGCATCCAAGGGGTTTCCATATATTCGGGTCTTGGCCTTTTGCCTCTGTCATCGAAGTCAGAAAATTCGTCTAGAAAGGCATTGTCATCTTCATCTTTTAGTCTTTTACCCCTTGAGGTCTCTCCCACATTGGCAGTGGTGGAGAAAGGAAGAGGGTCAGTACTAGGATCTGGTTTTATATCAGCAGCGCCACTTGAGGAACCTCTACCGCTGTCTACTTTCTCTGCACCAACACCAAGAAATCTCCAACTCTTTGAAAGACATGTAGCCGCAGGAGCCGCTGAAACTTTCTACAGTAAGACCAAATATCATTGCGTGAGAGAAGAGAACGAGATGGTTTTTTATAGTGTGATTCAAGAGAGATACACATTCAGTTTAAAAACATTGAAAGTACACACCTTTTCTATTTCTTCAAGGTCATTAGGAATGAGACGAGGAGCTTCACCAGTAACAATTGTCTCAGCGAGGTCAGAAATCTGACCTTCCGTACCTGAAGAGGTGCAAATAGATTTAAGTATAATATGGGTGGATACAACATAAATTTTAGTTTTTTCATTACACCCTTTGATTATTATGATCATTCCTAACAATATAAACCAGGGCCCTTGTCTATATAGTGGCAGGCAATCATGTCACTGTTTCTCACATACACATTCCAAACATTGGATGAACACGTAAAGAGAATAAGTTACGGACCTATCTTCTCAATTGCTATTGAGATCTCATGGTTAGAGAATCCCATTTCCAGTAGATGCAAAGTTTTGTCCATTGTTTCAAACAATACTTCATTGGGAACCTATATAAAATATAAAACATAGGTTAGAAGGTAGTAATGACGGACATAAGCACGTAAAAATATGCAAAATGAGCCTAAAAGAAAGGAAGATAGATATAAGAAACAAGTTAAAGTATAGAAGAAAGCATTAGAAAGAAAATTCAACAACTAATTTCAAAGACATTACAGACCTCAGGTCCTCTGGCAGCAACTGGAATGACATCTTCATCGTCTTCATTGATTTCAGCGTCATCAAGCGATTCATCGGACTCTTCTGCAAACTTTTCCGCTAGTTGAGCAGCAACAATGAAGTCCACCATCACATCAATTTGAGCGTCTTTACCTATCACACAGAAAAGAAAATCATGAAGAAAGGAATTGGCTTTCACCCTTAACATTATTTTAAAACAGTTTCATACATGTTTCTGTTTTTTTGCCTGTTCAACATGTCATACAATGAAAAGTTCCAATATCTCACACATGTAATCTTTAAGAACACAAAATGGTTTTCTTGCAATAGTAAGAAACTTGTACCATTCTGCAATGTACACAAGGTATAATAAAAAAAAAAAGAATTGAATGGAAAGCGAACGTCATTGTGGATATAATACCAAGTCTGTCTAGTGCAAAATCAACTAGATTTTCCGGGAACTTCATTCCTAGTAACGCCATCCTTTTACCATCGACTTCATATTCAGTATCAGGCTCCTATCAAAGAAAAGAGAGACAATTAAGAAATAAATCTGAATTAAATACAAGACATGCCATCACACGTTACACAATTTACCGGTTTGGGTTCCATTAGCCCATGAAAGCTGGGTTCAGGATGTTCAGTTACAGAACTCTTAGTGAGAATCTCTAATAACAACTCAAGATCATCTTCACCTGGATGTTAGAAAGTAAACGTCAGTAGTATTAACTATTAGCCTTCATAAGATCAAAAAAAAAAAAATTAGTTGTAGGATTTTTCTTAGTACCATTTTCATCAATAGCTTTCTGAACAAGAGTAGGGCAAAACCCCATCTCAATCAGCAAGGACTTCACATTACTTCCAGAAGAGCTAGCAGCATTGTCCTGCACATCAAGTATGGAAACAATAAGAACCTTCCTGAACCGCTACAAGGGATGCTTTAAGGATTCAAGATGGCATATAAACTCTTAAGTTGTTTGTGTCAACATACACCAAACTGCTGAGGATAAGAAGTGTCACAGGGCAAGTCGAAATCTATAGTCTCCGGCTTTGGAAACACCATATGTTCATTCCTTTCATGACCAGAGGAACCTCCACCTCCTTCTCCTCTTCGAAAATTACCCTGCAAGATTCCCAAAACTTATGAAAAAGTGATACATATTCCAAAAGATACATTCCAAAGTTGTCAAATTATATACCATTTAGAGAAAGATCCACAAACTCCACAGCAGTATCACATGAAAGCCTGCAAAATGTACCCAAAAAAAAGTAATAATAATAAATGGAAAAAGCTCTAATTGATGATTCTACCATAAACAGCAAAGAATGTATGAATAATTCGATAAGAATCTAAACATCTTGCATCCCCTTAAAGTAGAAATCCTCGAACTAAGAGAAGATTTGCGTCCACGAGTTCAATTCAGTTTCACTACAAAATAATCTAGCGAGGAGATTATGTAAAGAGTGTGTGGATGTAACCCTACTTGATCAGGAAGGTGCATGCCTGTTGCGGTGGTCCGAGTCCAGTCCGGCGGAGGGAAAAAGCCTAAGAAACTAATCGCACTGTAAAGCGGCGCGTGGTCTTCACTGCCGGCTATTGTGAAAATCTGGAAAAGTTCTTTACTGATTCACTTTTAATGAATGTTCGAGCGCGTGAGAAAACGAACGGTACAGATCATTGAGAGTTTTAGGATTTTGATTATATTTTTGTTTTAGATTTTAAAAAAATGAAAAATAACAGTCTTCCAGTAAATATTCTCTCCTATTAACTTTTTAAAAGCAATTAAATTTGTTTAAAAAGAAAAGTTTCTTTGGATGTAAAATTTAATAATAGATTTATTTCCATTGTTTAGAAGTTTTTTCATTCAAAAAATTAATTGATATAACCAAGGTGTTCAAATACATTACAATGCTATAAATTTTAGTGAACCGGCAACCAATAAATTTATTTCGGTAAGTTGCATTTTATGATAAAGACTAAGTGTTTTGCACATACTTATGGATTTAATAATTTTTACAGAAATTTTTAAATGGATATATTGTCAGTTCAAAAATCATTACAATAAATCATTTTTATGCTTTTGAAATATTTAATAATTAATTAAATATTAATTTTATATATAATAAAGTTTTTAATTTTAGTAAAATATCTTTTATTACATAAAATAGACTTGAAAACATTCATATATACATAAAACTATATACATGGATGTATATTTATTTTAAAAATATTATGATGTAAATATTTTTGGATAACATAATATATAATCTTCTTAGATGATGATTATCAAATTAATGAAATTCTGTTTGAATTTATGGGTAATTATATATTAATAAATCTAATCTAATTATTTATTAAGGATAATAAAGACTTTAAACACTCCAACTTTTAACGTGAGAGCGAAAAAATATTTCGCAAATAATAATATAAATATTTTTGAATTCTTTGCCAACTTGTTTAAAAATTATCACAATAAGTGGTTGTGATTGTCATAAAAAATTTATCTTAAAAGATAGATGATTTATTCTATCTTGTGTGATATATACATATATTAAAATAGAGTCGGTTTAATATTACTAAACCAAATATAATATAATGATATTAACTATGATATTTTTGTTAAAAAATTTAATTATTCACAAAATAATTATAAATTATCAGCTAAATCACCAGCAAATTCACTTTATAAATAATAATATAGATTCTATGTATATTGGGTCTTGATTTATTGGGTTTTTCTATTTAATTTATTCGATCAAGGTTAACAGTAAAATGAAAATGTAGGCTAGTAAATATATTTTAAAATTATGAATTGGAAACAAAATACATCAAAGGTTTGACAACAGCGACAATATCGAATCCCGGCACACAATTTCAAAATCCGATTGAGAAAAAAATATAAGAAGATTACATACAAGGGGCATCAAGTAGAAGTTTCATTGTAGAACCAAACAACTTCTTACATGGATATAAAATAATCAGATAAAAAATATCATTATCAATAAAACATCATAGAGATCGTTATTAAGGTGATCCCGACCAATCCAGTTCCCGCGAGATTGCTTGCAGCATCCGTCTCACCTTTAGGCGGTCCTACAAGTTTAAATCTCATTTTACTAACAATAAACTGATAAAGAAAAGTTTCGGATGTTCAAAAAAATAAGTCTCGATCTAATCCAATTTTATTTGATCAAAACTTTGGCTAACATTCTCCTAAAGTTCTGTACTTTACTTCTCATTAACGATTTTGTTGTAGCCCAAGAGGAAAAAAGCAATTGTTTTCACCTGGCACCGGTGGAACCCCATGCGGCAACGGAGCTTTAGCGGCTATACGAAAAAAAGAGGATAAATATCAAATAATCCATATATTTGTAATTACTGTATCTAAAATTTCCAAAAATATATAAAATAAGTTACCAGAACACATAGAAGGTCCAGCATCGATGCCACAACTCTTAGGAATGAGAAGAGCATTTTCCACGGTGAGATTGAAGCCGGCCAATACCTGCGGGTTTGTGAGGATGGCGCAGAGGCACTTCAACTGCGTCTTCACTGCCTTGTCTAGGCTTGTGCAGCATTCTTCTGATGATTTTGCTCCTACTTTAAGTGCCGCTGCACATAGACCTAAGTTAGCGTCACAAACCATACCTGCGTTTGGAGGAGGGGCCTTCGCTCCTTGCCCATTAACTACTATCGCTGCAATTAGCAATGTAGATAGGAGGAGAAGGGTCGTGGTTGTTGTTGTTTGGGACATTGTTAATGTCAGGGGATATAACTTTACAAAAAGAAAATTGATTGTATATGATATTTTCAATCTTTTTTTGGCTTTTCGTTCGGTGTCCCCTTTGTATTTATAGAAAACTATGTGAATTTTTAATTAGAATTTTGTTGCAGAATATATACGGTATATTTGAAAAGTTCGAAATGATAAATTTTTAGAGGGATTACAGAGATCTATTGTAGTTAGTCCGATATGCAGAAATTGAATGTCAAACCTGGTTTAACGCAAATGAGATGTTCATTCCCGGAGCATAGTAGCGAGGAAGTCCATGACATAAGCATGAATAATATATGTATGGTAGATGGATTATGGACTATCACATCACAGTTCAATGATTGTGTCTGGGTCCTGGAAGGATAACCTTGAAAAGATTCAACTCATTATAACGCGAAACTTAAATAAGCGAGAAACTGCTTTACATTTGGAATTAATAACATTGTGATGGGCAATAGGAAATATGCTAATATTCGTCATGTCAGCACTTTGGAAAAACTGTAAGGATTTGATCACCATGATTAAAAAAAAGCTTCACGCTTAGCCAAGTTTTGCAACAGAATTGGAGGCTATTAAGACGCTGCAAATATGTTTTCTAGACTTCAAGATATTTCATATCCCAAAAATACAAAATAAAATTTCAGATCCTTTAGCTAAGTCTGCGAGATTTTTTCATAGGACTCTTTATTACATTAGTTATTTTATTTCGGTTTCATTACCTAGACCACTTCAAATTTGAATAATAAAATAATCGTTTGTTACAAAATATATATATATATATATTGTATGTGCGCGCAGGCATGTGTGATTTGTACAGCTTTTAGTTAATTTAAAATCGGTTTATTAGTGTTGACGGAAACAAATGAAAATACTTAAATGCATTTCTCCCAAAATCTGAAAAATGTCCAGCAAGAATCACACTGGCATGAGAAGTAGTCACTAATCATTAATCAACTATTTTCCCTCTGCTGCGTTTGTATTTTGTAAATGCTGTGCAGTGTGCACAAATCTTATCTACAATTTTATCCCCCAAAAAAACTATTTTAGCAACTTTATTTAAATTTTTGATAAAAAAAAAAGCAACTTTATTTAAACCAACACATATTTAATTTGAAGATTATATATACTTATTACCTGGCTACAACTGTAACAACTCTAAAGCCAAGGAATGGTTATAGGTAAAGAATACTTCAAATATTTTATTTTTGTTAATTATATCATATTTAAACGAAAATCCAGATCAAGATTTCTGAAACACACGATTACAATTTTAAATTAAATAAACGTTGGTTCAGAAATCACAAAACACAAAACCACAACAACACACTTGGACAAGAGAGAAAAGTGCAGTTTAGTGTTCAGTGTCACTCAAGTGAAGAAACCGGTATATGCAGGAAAAGCATTTAGAAAGGTAGAGATTACTTCAGAGGGTACGAGTTTTACTACTTTCTGGTGATGCCTCTCCATTAACGATAAAACCAGTTTCTGCGTATCGATTTCATCCAGATGACCTGCAAAATCAGTACATCAAGAAAAAAAATTAGAAGTCTCGTAGGTGGTTGTTTCTTATCTTGTCGTGAAGTGCAACTTACCCAAATCAATCTCACGCTCATCATCTTCTTCATCTGCTTCTTCAATAACTTCACTATCTTCCAATTCTGCTGCAGCTTTAGCATACCTCTCTAGAAATTCTTCCTCTGTTTCTTCACATTTATCATCACTCTCAGAATCCTGTTCAGATACACAAACATGGATTAGCTTATTTGGAAAAAAAGAAACAAGTCACTAGAAGACCAATGTTGTTTCTTGAAAACAGCAAATTGTTTCATCATCTGAGGCTTTAGTTTTTAATGTAACTTAATAAAGATTATTGGCAATCAAATCAAACCTCGTCATTTGAATCATTATCATCAGATTCTTCCTCTTCTTCTTCAGGTTCTCCATCATCTTCATCATCGTCTGTTTCTTCAGCTATTTCCTCTAGCCTCCGAGAAGCCTCCATCAATGAAACAAAGCACTTCCTTACCAAATCATCAGTTGCGTTCCCTTGCCTTACATCTAAAAGCAGCTCGATCACCTTTACTAACGTCAACACTGAAAAGCAGCATTATATTAGTCTTGTCCATGCATTTATGACTACCAATAGCTAGTATATACAAACAAAACCTTTAAAGATAATGTTCACCAGTTTGCTTAAAGCAGTGGTGAACCATGAGTTTGTTACTTTCTGAATCATTAGCATATAAATGAAAGATTATCTTCAACTCACCATATAGTTTTACTTCGGACGCTATTGATGGAGGACTGGCATCAAGCGTAAGCGAATATGAAAAGGCCAATGAGGATACCCATAACTCGAAACCTCCAGAAACCACTTTCTCTAAAACGCATTCCACAACATCAGGATGGGAGATATAGCAAGATGATATCGCCAGCAAAAGAGGCCTCCACAACGAACAAGGTTTCTCACGCAACTGTAGGAAATGAGAAAAGGCTGCTTCACTGAAGACCACCGCCAACGATTTCCTTACCCCTTCGATGTCAGACGAGTAGTCTGGTACATGTAATAACGTGTGGACACAAGAACAAGCCCTCCTTGTGGCGGACGGATACTCAAGTATGGCTTTACTGACAAACGAACCAATGGATTCCACAACAGATCGTGGACGGACTGGCATGGCTGGAGGGGAAGGCATATCTCTGTAAAGGAAACTTCTAAAGCCATATTTGGTGCTTATACTCACAACTTCTTCTATGCAGTCAAAAACGGACAAATCCTCCGACTCTTCCCAACCATCCCAGCTAGCAAGAAGATCAGCCCAAACAACGAGCAAATCAGCTAATCTGAGCTCCACAGCTACATTGCAATTAGTAGAAGCAAGCGCAATGAACCACAACATCTTCGAGAAATGGTCTATGCAAGAAGTAGGAGGCACATCTGTTGCCTGAACAATGCAAAGATAAAAGACAGAGCAGTAGTGCGCATTAGAACAGGAATCCATTGTTCCATTCAGGCGCACATGCTTGGTTTTAGTTTCTACAATTCCATGTACAAAAAAAAGCAGTGGTGTTTGAAGATTTCTAAAAGAAATAAAGAGTAAGAAATAATTTAACTACCAGCCATGCGTGCTGTAAAAGTGCTGACAAAGCTTTGCTGATGGTACCTTGACCGGTTAGCCATATTTCAGTGGCTTCATTTTCCTCCTCATCCGTTTCAGGCTTAGAGATTTCATAAGTCTGAGACATTGCTGCTAGTGTCTCAAGGCCACCCACAGTAGCCTTATTTGAGAAAAAAAAAATAAGAAACAAACAATTGAACGGTGACTTGCTGTATCCACTAAAAAATAGTCCAAATTCAACAAGAACTCCACAAATATCTGGGCTTGCGTCCAGGATTTCATGTGCATGTGATGTAAGCTTTTGCAGTAATTTAACTTAAATCAATAGAAATATATTCCTGTACTTTCGTTATGTTTTAAACCTTTAAATTTTTCAGCTAAAATGTTAAGAAAACAGGAATTGAATTAAACATACCTGAGACCACTGATCTTCACTAGGGTCGATAAAATTCAGCATATTACTAACAAGAGAAGATACAATGTACGGAATATGCATAGCGATATCTTGACTTCCTGACTCGACCACAGATTTTAGAAGCTGAAACAAAATGCTATCTTCTTCGTCTTCTTTGCCAATCCTACCAATAATAATCTGAAGAAGCGGCAACCATTCAGGTGGTGTGTACTCATTCTGAATTGATCAAACATTTTCTTTGAGTTAGATTTGACAAGTCATCAGTTAAGCTATGAGCGCAATTGTTAATATAAGTGCTGAGTTACTTCGAGTAGTGAACATATTCCCCCAGCAGCTGAAACACGCACTGGGTAACAAGAGATCTCTTCCTGATCTGGCATTGCTAATGCCTTCAGCAGGGACGAAAAAACATCCACATTCATATCCTGAGAGCATAAAGCAACTAATCAATTATGAGATCACTATAAATGACATGTTGCAAATTTTAGAAAGTGCATACAGAGAATATTAGATTCAGGCAAATGGTTTTACTCAAAGAAATATAAAGAAGAAAGAATATAATTAACACCTCAGGTAGGCAGGACGCAAGCTCTCCAAGTACCCAATTCGCAGATGCAACCAAGTAAGGTGAGCAATCAGATGTAGAATAAATCGGTAGCACGCGGGTACGGACTAAAGATGCCACATACTCAGGATTTTGTTCTTGGATAAACTGTAAAAAGCGAAGCATCATAATTCTGTACAATATCTGCGAATGCAAAGCTTCAAAACAAAGAGAACCAATTTTTCTCACCTCTTGCAGGCCACCATATGCCATTAGAACACCAAAATAGCTGACATGTCGAAAGTAGCAACAAAGTCAGCTAAATCACAAAGTGAAAGGCAATGAAACAGGAAAGTATTAAAGTGGAAGAGGAAAGTCTGAGAAGTTTAGCACAGAACATAAGAGAATATTAATATATTTTCAATATACTGAACAAATATCTACGACATGTTGATCTTGAGCTTGAGAAACATGGCATGGAACACTAACTTGCAAAACGTGATCTCTTAAATTTCTACTAGAAGAACATATATCTAAGAAGTCATGAAAATGTATAGGAACTCACGCTGCTGAAGTACTAGCATCCAGTATGTTGCTCTTTGAAGGCACAGAAAACTTTGACAAAAATGGAAGCACCAGTAGATCTCCCATGGAACGTCTTTGGTTATTTATTCTGTTCTTTTCACCTTTCTTCCGCTTACTTGCAGCTGAGGAAGTTTTATTTGTAGTAGATACTGGTGGTCCCTATGATAATGGCATCAAATTCTGTAAGAAGATATGAACAAATAGCTGAAAATAGGTTATTGACTAACCATTCTTCACCTTTGACATGGCAATAACACCAAGCAAGTTCATAGCACTTTTCCTGGCTGTAAACAAGTCCTCCCTCCACCCAGAAATTTCTTCCTGCCAAACGACAGTGATATTATTCTAATCATATAAAAGTATCCATAAACATAAAAGTATTCCATGTAGAGAGAAAGAGAGATAAGTTGACATACTAGTTCAGAAGGAAGGTTCTTCCTTATGAATTCATCTGCATCTTCTTCCCACTCAGATATGTCCTATGTGTAAAAACATCCCAGAAAGAAGAGTTAAGTTTCTGAATTAAGAGCCCTGGTAGTGACCAATGCTTGCAACACATATTACAACTTGAAAAAAGCGTACCCTTTCATTTAGCGCCAGGGCTGGAAAAATTGCGGAGTCCAACAAAAGAGAAAAATGGGGTGATAGTAATCTCCATCCCTGTTTTCAAGGTACCAAATATTTGCTGTCAAGGACATTTGATAACTTTATTAAGATTGGCAGTAAACATTCTAACAACTTACAGGGCCAATTTCCATGACGCGTGAAATTACATCGAAGGCAAGTGATATGATTCTCTCAGCTAGGCTTCCGAGCTTCTGCACATGATGGTAGAAACTCAGAGCATTAGATTGAGAAAATAGTAACTTTTAGGTGAGAAGTAACAATTTTGATGGAAACTTCTCAGGCACCAAAAACCCAATTTTGAAGAGCTCAAAAAATTATATCTACTACATACACTGATGTTTGAGCTATGTTTGACAATCTTCATTGAGCACTTTACTATCTCCGGCACCAACCTGCATAATAAAGATATATAGGCGTGGGACGTAAGCACTGGCTAAGAGGTTTTTAAGGTGTTTGCTTACTGTCAGAGTATTTTCTATGTCTGCTGACAAGTGTGCCAAAGAGGAGCAAACTTCTCTTTCCAGTTTTCAACCTTAGCAAGTATCCATCAGAAGGAGTAACACTCCAGTCAAAACTCAAGGAGTCCAGAATTCTGATCATATCTCCACAGAAGGAACCGAGCAGATGTGACAAAGTAGACGGCATATGGGACTTCACCTACAATACAAATTACCCTTAACAAAACAACCACGGTGGATAGTACGATATGAACAATGACAAGGTGATATGACAAGTTTTAATCCATGAAAATTTTCAATCTCCCAGAATGCAATACAAACTGAATATGTGACTTACTGAAAAGTAAAGGCATTTGCTAATGATGTGGAGTGTCTTTTCCATTTCCAGTTCACCCCATTCATGTGTAGTCAAAGCCTGCTTCAGAATCATACAAATTATGAATGCTCACTGAGATCCAAAGTAAAATATATCTTACATAAAGATGTGAGCAGATGAAGAACAAGAAAACACAAAGGGAAAAGGAAGAACCTTGTCAACGAGACGGTGGAATACTGCCACCAATGGCACAAGAATTTCGTTTGAGATACTCTCCAGCTGTTGTGGCACTGGTTCCTTAACAAGTTTTGGCTGCAAGAAGTACTGCAAGCAAACAAACAGAAATATACCACATTTATTTAAAACACCAGGATCATTGGAACCAGGTTCACACTACAAGACTACCACTTCAAATACAAACATTTTCAGATTTGTTTGAATTGGTTATAATACTACTAGAATATATTCAGCCGGAAGTAACAAAAGTTCATAACCACAATAATGAACAACCAACCATAATATGATGGAGAACGAGATAAGCTAGAGGAGAGCTTATGGGGAGAGAGAATAGGACATGCAAGTTTAAAGCTGCGGCTTCGTTAATATATTATTTTAAAAAAATTCAAACTAAACTGAATGCAACAAATACCTGAAAAGGTTTTACAACAGTGAGCAACACCATCAGAGCGTTCACAGTACTCCAGCTAGACTCTGAACAGCTTATTAAACTACTCTTCTCGATAGCAGAACGCAACTCCAGCACAAGTTCAGGCCACGCATCTTTCTTCACAAATTCTGACACAACAACAATGTGGAACTGGCCACAGACAAAGTAAAATAAAAATGTGCACAAATGAAGAAAGAAGCGAAAACAACATTCCCAACATCCAGACGAAGACAAGCTCGTTGAAAACGCTTACCAGTTCAAGCAGAACTTTAAGAAGTGCAGGCTCTGCATGAAGCAAAGCTCGAAGGAGCTGATCCTTAAACTCCTTGCTGACTTCTGAGATGATCCCTTCACTCCCAGTGTTCCTTCTGGTGAAATTCTTCAGATATGTTGCGGCAGCAAACTCTCTGACTCGGATTTTCACCTCCTGAGAATCGAAAAAAAAACATGCACTAGCAAACATTTAACTGCTGTGGATACTTAAAAGCTGGTAAACCAAAGACTCAGCTGAATTAACATAGTGTTTAAGGATTTCAATATATTGGAGAAACTAGCATGGGCATATTATCTGTTAAATTCGATTCAGTTCGTTGTTATTTGTTTTTCGATCCGAAAAATTGGCAAATAGTATTCTGCAAAGGCCAATATTGATTTGATCAATATATTTATAGAGATATTGTTTGCATCTCGTAAATAGATCTACCAAATAAGGATTTGGTGAAGTCGCAAGTCAAACAACGTAACACTAATTGTTCCATCGATTCGAGTAAATCAAAATTCTAACCAACAGAAGAAGTTACCGGAAGCGATGGAGAGAAGGCGATAAGGGAAGTGAGGGAGCTCCGTAGAGAGTCGATCCAGAGCCTCCGTCGCCTCGTGGACGGAAAAGCCATCTGGAACTAAGCGTCTGGTCAAGAAGCCGAACAATCTGAACTGAGTCGTCGTCGTCGGCGACTAACATTTTTTTTTTTTGCCCTTTTTTTTCCCTGTCAAGTGAAACCCGCCATAGCTTTTTTATTTTATTATTCACTGATAAGATTTAATTGGGAAAAACCACACGAGAAGCGGGAAGTAATTTAGGTATCAGCTAGTGCGGGAATAATTTAGAAATCAGCCACCGTGTTTGTTTCTTCTATTCTACACCATCCTTGTCTTGGCTTAGAGGCCTCTGTATTGGAAGGCCCTTAAGGCATTCCCTTAGGGTAACTCGAGGAAGAAAGAGAAGGTAACAACCCCTTAATCAAAGGTGTTCCTTCAAACTCTCTTATGACCAAAAAA